>NW_017218440.1:0-22477 GCF_001704415.2 Capra hircus | reverse complement strand
CTTAACAGCTCATTGTCACCATAGGCAGGCGCAGAATATGCTTACGGCTTGGGCTGACTTCTGGCAACGAAAAAAGAGGTAAAAGGTAATCACACTAACTCTGCAGAAACATTCCATAAGTAGGTCCTTCACCCCCCTATGCCTGTCCAAACCTCAAGATAAGGTTGCCCACACCGAAATACCCCGTCTCCACAAGAAGAACCCGACGGCCCAACTTAATCCCAGCAGTGGCCCGTTTCCCCACTGCATACCATTAGCTCGAGAAATGGAGATATTCCTCCCCTTGCTGTGGGTCGGGAAGTATTATCTTTAGCGTTTCCCTTCTCATCTTACATCTGTTAAGCTGTCTTCTTCTCCAAGAAATAGTGCCACCTCAGAGGAACGCAGTATCAACGCCCCCATTTCACCCGAGTCCCCCCAGATGTCTCAGTCCATTCCACGGCGGATCAACTCCCTGAATCCCCTGTCACTTTCCTACTTCTCTGCACCTCGAATTCTTTTCACTGCCTGAGTTATTCTTCGATGGCAACCACTCGGTGGTGTACTGTTTGAACAAGTCCACTTCGTCGCGTTAGCTTTCGTGGGAATGGCCCTCATCGTGCGGAACATACTGCCTCGTGAGGCAAAGAGCCACCTCCTTGACTCTTCCTCGAATCATCCACGCGAAGGTAAGCTGGACACTGCTTGTCCTACGCTCGCGGCTGACGCGAATCCCAGCACGTCCCAAAACGTGTCGATGCGCCCCACTCTCTCTGCAGACAAGTGACTATGGCATCTTTCCACTCGTGGAGGTCTCTAGAAAACCCAATAATCCCGATTTTCACTTCAATGCTTAACCCACATCTGACCGAGGTAATTGCTCAGGTGTCCGCACGACTCCACACAAGACTTAGCGGCACCCGGCGATAGACGAGGAGAGAGGAATCCCCGAGACCCGAGCACTCGCATGGGACTGGCCTTTCCTGAGGCCACCAGACGCGCGGCCTGAACCGGTCCCCACCTCGTAGAGTTAAGTGAGCACCCACTTGCCGCAATCTCCCCCGAGACAAATCCAGGAAGCGTTTCCTCCTCCTACCAAGACGCGAACGATGTGGTATCGAAATCACCCACTTTACGCGGAGGCGTCTCGCAGGTAATCAACTAACCTCTGGAACTTCAAAGGGTCCTTCAACACCCTTGCCTGCAACTCAAGAGTTCCCTCGACCATACCCGTCATCCGACAATCCGAGGGAATAACGACGAGACCAGTAACTCTTCCCCTCATTCAGCAATCGGCTGCTGTCTTCCCCTATAGCTAGAACGCAAGGAGGGTATCATATTCCCATGCGGCCGTCGGGAAAAACATATTCCGGAATCTTCCCCTGATCTAAGATGGAAGGGCGACTCTCCACAGAAGCAGAGAAGGAAATTCCAGGGGTAGTCTGCCACATTCCATGAGTCCCCTCCAGAATCTCAGGCCTGTATGAAGAATTAAAATATCTGTTTATCCTTCGACACTGCACACATTTCTTCAAGCCCTAGGATTGATTCTCACCGACGGTGGCACGTTGGAACGCCCTAGTCGGGAAAGCCTCGGGTGGCGAAAGCACAGATCCTTGATGTCCACCACGAAGGGAAGCGTACACTGTTGCTCATCTCGGCAAAGCACACGTGCATGACCCACTCGAGCCACGTAGGGCTGACTCCTGGGGAGATCAGCGAATACCCCAGATCACACTGTCAGCATTGGAGAGGAATCCTCAGGTCAGGCACCGACTCCACTCCAGGGTCCGTATGCCGGGGCCAGCCCCAGCCGTGGATCCAGGAATCGAATGATGGACGCGGGTTGCGTGGAAGGATTGTTTATTTATTAAGTAAGATTAGATCAGGAAACTATCAGTGTAGCAAGAAGAATTAAAAGTGGGAATAAGTTAGGACATACTGTATAGCTTGGTTTACCGCGTAACACTGGCCAAGTTAAAATTCAGACCCTTAGGAATTTGCTCACCACCTATCCGTTGACTTCTTAGCCATCCTGCGCTCTCCCCGCTTGATAATATTTAAGAGGATGCTACGCCTTAAGCTCCCTTTCGTGCGCTCTTATACAGCACAGGACCAAGTAAGATAAGACCGTGGCGAGCGCTCCGCACTCAGCGTGGAAGAAAGTACCGACACAGAAGTTACTCCAGAAGAAGAAAGTGGAGAGAAAGAGAGAGAAAGACACGGGGGGAGCCAGAGTCCAAGAAACCAGGCTGAGAGACTAGTTCGAGAAGCTGGTCCGAGAAATTGGCCCCCGGCCCTGGCCTCCTCCTTTATTGTTCAGAAGGCCTTTTATACTTTTGATAAAACATGGAGATCAATGGATAACACAAAATTATGTAGTGTTCGCAACCCAGATTCTTTCTGTATATCATTTTGTATACAAAAGGTCTCAGGTGATTTACATTATCTTCTGGCCAAGAGGCTTGTTAACACTTTTTGGCTCTCTTCCTTAATGAATGTTAATTTTGTTTCCCCTGAAGTGTTTTTCTTTAATCTGCATCTCCTTAAAGCATTAAAGTTACATCTCTATAGAACAAAGGTGCAGTGGGTTATAACAAAGAAGGTACTTAACTCAAAAGATCTAATGTTGCTAATACCAGGTCTACTACTTGTTTTTCTATATACCAACTATATCTAAAAATAAAGGATATGAAAATTTGGCAGCAAGCATTGACCCAAAAAATGAAACTTTTAATCAGTCCTATTCTAAAAGATTTTGACTCCTCGGAAGCTCCTGCATTCCTAGGATGTTTTAAGCTTCCTGTGCCTCCTGCGGTCAGGAGGCCTCAAACAATCACAAGCGCAGCTGTACGAGTCCTACAGGCAGGCTAGAAAGCCATCAGAGGGTTTTTGGATTGAAACACTCTTTCAAATGCCAGAAGACTAACGGCCTGAATCGACTTTTTCCAGAAAAGGTCAGAAGAGTGAAAAAGCAGAGCACAAAAACCGGCAGATTTTTCTTGGGGTACATGCTTAAAAATTTCCAGAGGGGTCCCTGAAGTCTGAGCACGCCTTGCATATGTCAGCTTCCTTCCTCATAACCTTGTCATGGGCGGGCTTCCTCACACTGGCTCCCGGCAGTCTTAGGCCCCGGCATCGATGGGAGAGGAATCCCGAGAGGCCGCCGAGCAACTCGCATGCGGACTGGCCTTTCCTGAGGCCACCAGAGCGGGTCCCTGAGGTCCCCGTCGTAAGTCGAGAGCACCTGCTGCAACTCGAGAAAATCCAGGAGGTTCTCCCCTCCAGGCGAGATGAGGCCCATTTCCGCTGAGGCGTCTCGAGGCTAATCAAACCTAACCTCTGGAACTTCCAAAGGGTCCTTCACACCCTTGCTGCAACTCAAGAAACACCCCGACATACCCGTCTCCACTGGAGAGGAAGCACGAGAGTCCTGCCCACATCCAGAGGAGCCCCGTGTCCGCCTCCAAGCTCGAGAGGAGGGATCCTTTCCCTGCGTGGTCGGGATAGAATTCCCGGTGTTCCTGTCACATCTCAAGCGGAGGCGCTCTCCACCGGAAAGGCGAGAGGAACTCCAGGGTCGTGCCACCATTCCCAGAGTCCCGAGATGTCTCAGTTCATTCCAGGGAAACCTGTTTTCCCTGCACTGCCTCGACTTTCAAGCCGAGGATCGACTCACACCACGGTGACACGTTTGACAGCCCTGTGGGAAAGCCTCGTGGGGAAAGCCTCGAGGGAAAGCCACAGATCCCTTGATCCACGCGAAGGGAAGCCTGACACTGCTGCTACAGCTGGGGAGGAAAGCGCTCGTGCATGCCCCCACACGAGACGAGGACTGACTCCCTTAGGGAGACTCCAGAAGTACCCCAGGAACCGTGTCAGCACTGGAGTGGAATACTCCGGTTCCGGCACCGACTCCACACAAGGTCTTATGCCCGGGCATCGACGGGAGAGGAATCCCGAGAGGCCCCATGCAACTCGCATGGGGACTGGCCTTTCCTGAGGCCACCAGAGCGGGTCCCAGAGGTCCCCGTCGTAAGTCGAGAGCACCTGCCGCAACTGAGAAAATCCAGGAGGTTCTCCCTTCCAGGCGAGATGAGGCCCATTTCCGTTGAGGCGTCTCGAGGCTAATCACACCGAACATCTGGAATTTCCAAAGGGTCCTTCACACCCTTGCTGCAACTCAAGAAGTTCCCCGACATACCCGTCTCCACCTCGAGAGGAAGCACGAGAGTCCGGCCCACATCCAGAGGAGCCCCGTTTCCGCCTCCTAGCTCGAGAGGAGGGATCCTTTCCCTTCGTGTTCGGGAAAGAATTCCCGGCGTTCCCGTCGCATCTCAAGAAGAGGCGCTCTCCACTGGAAAGGCGAGAGGAACTCCAGGGTCGTGCAACCATACCCAGAGTCCCTCAGATGTCTCAGTCCATTCCAGGGAAACCTTTTTTCCCTGCACTGCCTCGACTTTCAAGCCGAGGATCGACTCTCACCACGGTGGGACGTGGGACAGCCTTGTGGGAAATACTCGAGGGAAAGCCTCGTGGGAAAGCCTCGAGGGAAAGCCACAGATCCCTTGATCCATGCGAAGGGAAGCCTGACACTGCTGCTACAGCTGGGGAGGAAAGCGCTCGTGCATGCCCCCACTCGAGACGGAGGACTGACTCCCCAGGGGAGACTCCAGGAAGTACCCCAAGATCCATGTCAGCACTGGAGAGGAATCCTCAGGTTCCGGCACCGACTCCACACAAGGTCTTAGGCCCCGGCATCGACAGGAGAGGAATCCCGAGAGGCCCCCGAGCAACTAGCATGGGGAATGGCCATTCCTGAGGCCACCAGAGCGTGTCCCTGAGGTCCCCGTCGTAAGTGGAGAGCAACTGCCGCAACTGGAGAAAATCCAGAAGGTTCTCCCCTCCAGGTGAGATGAGGCCCATTTCCAATGAGGCCTCTCGAGGCTAATCACACCTAAACTTGGAACTTCCAAAGGGTACATCACCCACTTGTTGCAACTCAAGAAGTTCCCCGACATAACCGTCTCCACTTGAGAGAAAGCTCGAGCCTCCCGCCCACATCCAGAGGAGCCCCGTTTCCGCCTCCTAGCTCGAGAGGAGGGATCCTTTCCCTGCGTGGTCGGGAAAGAATTCCCGACGTTTCCGTCGCCTCTCAAGAGGAGGCGCTCTCCACAGGAAAGGCGAGAGGAACTCCAGGGTCGTGCCTCCATTCCCAGAGTCCCCTGGATGTCTCAGTCCATTCCAGGGAAACCTGTTTTCCCTGCACTGCCTCGACTTTCAAGCCGAGGATCGACTCACACCTTGGTGACACGTGGGACAGCCCTGTGGGAAAGCCTCGTTGGAAAGCCTCGTGGGAAAGCCTCAATGGAAAGCCACAGAACCGTTGATCCCCGCGAAGGGAAGCGTGACACTGCTGCTACAGCTCGGGAGGAAAGCGAACGTGCATTCCCCCACTCCGGACGAGGACTGACTGCCTTGGGGAGACTCCAGAAGTACCCCAAGATCCATGTCGGCACTTCAGAGGAATCCTCAGGTTCTGGCACTGAGTCCACACAAGGTCTTAGGCCCCAGCATCGACGGGAGAGGAATCCCGAGAGGCCCCCGAGCAACTCGCATGGGGACTGGCCTTTGCTGAGGCCACCAGAGCGGGTCCCTGAGGTCCCCGTCGTAAGTCAAGAGCACCTGCCGCAACTCGAGGAAATCCAGGAGGTTATCCCCTCCAGGCGATCTGAGGCCCATTTCTGCTGAGGTATCTCGAGGCTAATCACACCTTACCTCTGCAACTTCCAAAGGGTCCTTCACACCCTTGCTGCAACTCAAGAAACACCCCGACATACCCGTCTCCACTGGAGAGGAAGCACGAGAGTCCTGCCCACATCCAGAGGAGCCCCGTGTCCGCCTCCAAGCTCGAGAGGAGGGATCCTTTCCCTGCGTGGTCGGGATAGAATTCCCGGTGTTCCTGTCACATCTCAAGCGGAGGCGCTCTCCACCGGAAAGGCGAGAGGAACTCCAGGGTCATGCCACCATTCCCAGAGTCCCCTGGATGTCTCAGTCCATTCCAGGGAAACCTGTATTCCCTGCACTGCCTCGACTTTCAGGCCGAGGATCGACTCACACCACGGTGGCTCGTGGGACAGCCCTGTGGGAAAGCCTCGTGGGAAAGCCTCGTGACAAAGCCTCGAGGGAAAGACACAAATCCCTTGATCCTCCAGAAGGGAAGCATGACACTGCTGCTAGAGCTCGGGAGTAAATCGAACGTGCATGCACCCTCTCGAGACGAGGACTGACTCCCCTGGGGAGACTCCACAAGTACCCCAAGATCCATGTCGGCACTTCAGAGGAATCCTCAGGTTCTGGCACTGAGTCCACACAAGGTCTTAGGCCCCAGCATCGACGAGCGAGGAATCCCGAGAGGACCCCGAGCAACTCGCATGGGGACTGGCCTTTCCTGAGGCCACCAGAGCGGGTCCCTGAGGCCGTCGTCGTAAGTCGAGAGCACCTGCCGCAACTCGAGAAAATCCAGGCGGTTCTCCCCTCCAGGCGAGATGAGGCCCATTTCCACTGAGGCGTCTCGAGGCTAATCACACCTAAACTCTGGAACTTCCAAAGGGTCCTTCACACCCTTGCTGCAACTCAAGAAGTTCCCCGACATACCCGTCTCCCCTCGAGAGGAAGCACGAGAGTCCCGCCCACATCCAGAGGAGCCCCGTTTCCGTCTCATAGCTCGAGAGGATTGATCCTTTCCCTGCATGGTCGGGAAAGAATTCCCGGCGTTCCCAACGCATCTCAAGAGGAGGCGCTCTCCACAGGAAAAGCGAGAGGAACTCCAGGGTCGTGCCACCATTCCCAGAGTCCCCCAGATGTCTCAGTCCATTCCAGGGAAACCTGTATTCCCTGCACTGCCTCGACTTTCAAGCCGAGGATCGACTCACACCACAGTGGCACGTGGGACAGCCCTGTGGTAAAGCCTCGTGGGAAAGCCTCGAGGGAAAGCCACAGATCCCTGGATACACGCGAAGGGAAGCGTGACACTGCTGCTACAGCTCGGGAGGAAAGCGCACGTGCGTGGCCCCACTCGAGATGAGGACTGACTCCCTGGGGAGACTCCAGAAGTGCCCCAAGATCCATGTCAGCACTGGAGAGGAATGCTCAGGTACCGGCACCGACTCCACACAAGGTCTTAGACCCCTGAATCTACGGAAGAGGAATCCCGAGAGGCCCCCGAGCAACTCCCATGGGGACTGGCCTTTCCTGAGGCCACCAGAGTGGGTCCCTGAGGTCCCCATCGTAAGTCGAGAGCACCTGCCGCAACTCGAAAAAATCCAGGAGGTTCTCCCCTCCAGGCGAGATGAGGCCCATTTCCGCTGAGGCAACAAGGGGGTAATCACACTTAAACTCTGGAACTTCCAAAGGGTCCTTCACACCCTTGCTGCAACTCAAGAAGTTCCCCGACATACCCGTCTCCACTCAAGAGGAACCCGAGGGTCCCGCTCATGTCCAGAGTGGCCCCGTTTCCGCCTGCTAGCTCGAGAGGAGACATCCTTTCCCTGCGTGGTCGGGAAAGAATTCCTAGCGTTCCCTTCTCATCTCAAGAGTAGGCGCTCTCCACAGGAAAGGCGAGAGGAACTCCAGTATCAGGCCCCATTCCCAGAGTCCCCCAGATGTCTCAGTCCATTCCAGGGAAACCTGTTTCCCTGCACTGCCTCGACTTTCAAGCCGAGGATGGACTCACACCGCGATGGCACGTTGGACAGCCCTGTGGGAAAGCCTCGTGGGAAAGTCTCGTGGGAAAGCCTCGAGGGAAAGCCTCGTGGGAAAGCCTCGTGGGAAAGCCTCGAGGGAAAGCCTCGTGGGAAAGCCTCGTGGGAAAGCCTCCAGGGAAAGCCTCTGATCCCTTGATCCACGCGAAGGGAAGTGCGACACTGCTGTTACAGCTCGGAAGGAAAGCTCACGTGCATGCCCCCACTCGAGACGAGGACTGACTCCCCTGGGGAGACTCCAGAAGTACCCCAAGATCCATGTCTGCACTGGAGAAGAATCCTCAGGTTCCGGCACTGGCTCCACACAAGATCTTAGGCCCCTGCATCGACGGGAGAGGAATCCCGATAGGCCCCCTAGCAACTCGCAAGGGGACTGGCCTTTCCTGAGGCCACCAGAGCGGGTCCCTGACGTCCCCGTCGTAAGTCGAGAGCACCTGCTGCAACTCGAGAAAATCCAGGAGGTTCTCCCCTGCAGGCGAGATGAGGCCCATTTCCGCTGAGGCGTCTCGAGGCTAATCACACCTAAACTCTGGAACTTCCAAAGGGTCCTTCACACCCTTGCTGCAACTCAAGAAGTTCCCCGACATACCCGACTCCACTCGAGAGGAAGCACGAGAGTCCCGCCCACATCCAGAGGAGCCCCGTTTCCCCCTCCTAGCTCGAGAGGAGGGATCCTTTCCCTGCGTGGTCGGGAAAGAATTCCTGGCGTTCCCGTCGCATCTCAAGTGGAGGCGCTCTCCACAGGAAAGGCAAGAGGAACTCCAGGGTCGTGCCACATTCCCAGAGTCCCCCAGAAGTGTCAGTCCATTCCAGGGAAACCTGATTTCCCTGCACTGCCTCCACTTTCAAGGTGAGGATCGACTCATACCACGGTGGCACGTGGGAGAGCCCTGTGGGAAAGCCTCGTGGGAAAGCCACAGATCCCTTGATCCACACGAAGGGAAGCGTGACACTGTTGCTTCAACTCGGGAGGAAAGCGCACGTGCATGACCCCACTCGAGACGAGGACTGACTCCCGTGGGGAGACTCCAGAAGTACCCCAAGATCCATGTCAGCACTGCAGAGGAATCCTCAGGTTCCAGCACTGAATCCACATAAGGTTTTAGGCCCCAGCATCGACGGGAGAGGAAACCCGAGAGGCTCCCGAGAGGCCCCCGAGCAACTCGCAAGGGGACTGGCCTTTCCTGAGGCCACCAGAGCGGGTCCCTGAGGTCCCCGTCGTAAGTCTAGAGCACCTGCCGCAACTCGAGAAAATCTATGAGGTTCTCCCCTCCAGGCGAGATAAGGCCGATTTCCGCTGAGACGTCTCGAGGCTAATCACACCTAAACACTGGAACTTCCAGAGTGTCCTTCACACCCTTGCTGCAACTCAAGAAGTTCCGCGACATTCCCGTCTCCACTCGAGAGGAAGCACGAGAGTCCCGCCTACATCCACAGGAGCCCCGTTTCCGCCTCCTAGCTCGAGAGGAGGGATCCTTTCCCTGCGTGGTCGGGAAAGAATTCCCGGCGTTCCCGTCGCCTCTCAAGTGGAGGCGCTCTCCACAGGAAAGGCGAGAGGAACTCCAGGGTCGTGCCACCATTCCCAGAGTACCCCAGATGTCTCAGTCCATTCCAGGGAAACCTGTTTTCCCTGGACTGCCTCGACTTTCAAGCCGAGGATCCACTCACACCACGGTGGCACGTGGGACACCCTGTGGGAAAGCCTCGTGGGAAAGACTGGTGGGAAGGCCTCGAGGGAAAGCCGCAGATCCCTTGATCCACGCGAAAGGAAGCGCAACACTGCTCCTACAGCTCGGAAGGCAAGCGCACGTGCATGACCCCACTCGAGACGAGGACTGACTCCATTGGGGAGACTCCAGAAGTACCCCCAAATCCATGTCAGCACTGGAGAGGAATCCGGAAGTTCCGGCACCCACTCCACACAAGGTCTTAGGCCCCGGCATCGACGGGAGAGGAATCCCGAGAGGCTCCCGAGCAACTCGCATGGGGACTGGCCTTTCCTGAGGCCAACAGAGCGGGTCCCTGAGGTACCCGTCTTAAGTCGAGAGCACCTGCCGCAACTCGAGAAAAACCATGAGGTTCTCCCCTCCAGGCGAGATGAGGCCCATTTCCGCTGAGGCGTCTCGAGGCTAGTCATACCTTACCTTTGGAACTTTCAAAGGGTCCTTCACACCCTTGCTGCAACTCAAGAAGTTCCCCGACATACTCGTCTCCACTCGAGAGGAAGCACGAGAGTCCCGCCCACATCCAGAGGAGCCCCGTTTCTGCCTCCTAGCCTGAGAAGAGGGATCCTTTCCCTGCGTGGTCGGGAAAGAATTCCGGGCGTTCCCGTCGCATCTCAACAGGTGGCGCTCTCCACAGGAATGGCGAGAGGAACTTCAGTGTCGTGCCACATTCCCAGAGTCCCCCAGAAGTCTCCGTCCATTCCAGGGAAACCTTTTTTCAGTGCACTGCCTCGACTTTCAAGCCGAGGATCGACTCACACCACGGTGGCACGTGGGACAGCCCTGTGGGAAAGCCTCGTGGGAAAGCCTCGTGGGAAAGCCTCGTTGGAAAGCCTCGTGGGACAGCCTCGTGGGAAAGCCTCGTGTGAAAGCCTCGTGGGAAAGCCTCGAGGGAAATCCACATATAACTTTATCCACGCGAATGGAAGCGCGACACTGCTGCTACAGCTCGGGAGGAAAGCGCACGTGAATACCCCCAATCGAGAGGAGGACTGACTCCCCTGGGGAGACTCCAGAAGTACCCCAAGATCCAAGTCAGCACTGGAGAAGAATCCTCAGGTTCCGGCACTGACTCCACACAAGGTCTTAGGCCTCAGCATTGACGGGAGAGGAATCCCGAGAGGCCCCCGAGCAACTCCCATGGGGACTGGCCTTTCTTGATGCCACCAGAGCGGGTCCCTGATGTCCCCGTCGTAAGTCGAGAGCACCTGCCCCAATCGAGAAAATCCAGGAGGTTCTCCCCTCCAAGCGAGATGAGGCCCATTTCCACAGAGGCGTCTCGAGGCTAATCACACCTTACATCTGGAACTTCCAAGATCCTTCACACCCTTGCTGCAACTCAAGAAGATCCACGACATACCCGTGTCCACTCGAGAGGAAGCACGAGAATTCCGCCCACATCCAGAGGAGCCCCGTTTCCGCCTCCTAGCTCGAGAGGAGGGATCCTTTCCCTGCGTGGTCGGGAATGAATTCCCGGCATTCCTGTCGCATCTCAAGAGGAGGCGCTCTCCACAGGAAAGGCGAGAGGAACTCCAGGGTCGTGCCACATTCCCAGAGTTCCCCAGATGTCTCAGTCCATTCCAGGGAATCCTGTTTTCCCTGCACTGACTCGACTTTCAAGCCGAGGATCGACTCACACCACGTTGGCACGTGGAACAGCCCTGTGGAAAAGCCTCTTGGGAAAGCCTTGTGGAAAAGACTCGAGGAAAAGCCACTGATTGCTTGATCCACTCGACGGGAAGCATGACACTGCTGCCCCATCTCGGGAGGAAAGCGCAAGTGCATGCCCCCACTCGAGACGAGGGCTGACTCCCCTAGGGAGACTCCAGAAGTACCCCAAGGTCCATGTCAGCACTGGAGAGGAATCCTGAGGTTCCGGCACCGACTCCACACAAGGTCTATGGCTCCGGCATCGACGGGAGAGGAGGCCCTAGAGGCCCCCGAATTCCTCCCATGGGGACAGGCCTTTCCTGAGGCCTCCAGAGCGGGTCCCTGAGGTCCCCGTCGTAAGTCGAGAGCACCTGCAGCAACTCGAGAAAATCCAGGAGGTTCTCCCCTCCAGGCGAGATGAGCCCCATTTCCGCTGAGGCGTCTCGAGGCTAATCACACCTAACCTCTGGAACTTCCAAAGGGTCCTTCACACGCTTGCTGCAACTCAAGAAGTTCCCCGACATACCCGTCTCCACTCGAGAGGAAGCACGAGGGTCCCGCCCACATCCAGAGGAGCCTGGTTTCCACCTCGTCGCTTGAGATTAGGGATTCTTTTCCTGCTTCGTCTGGAAAGAATTCCCGGCTTTCCCGCCGCATCTCAAGAAGAGGCGCTCTCAACAGGAAAGGCGAGAGAAACCCCAGTGTCGTGCCACAATTCCAAGGGACCCCCAGATGTCTCAGTCCATTCCAGAGGAACTTGTTTTCCCTCCACTGCCTCTACTTTCACTCCAAGGATATACTCACTCCACCATGGCATGTCCCACGTGGGACAGCCCTGTGGGAAAGCCTCGTGGGAAAGCCTCGAGGGAAAGCCACAGATCCCTTGATCCCCGCGACGGGAAGTGTGACACTGCTGCTACAGTTCGTGAGGAAAGCTCACGTGCATGCCCCCACACGAGATGAGCACTGATTCCCCAGGAGAGACTCCAGAAGTACCCCAAGATCCATATCAGCACTGGAGAGGAATCCTCAGGTTCCAGCCCCGACTCCACACAAGGTCTTAGGCCCCGACATCGACGGGAGAGGAATCCCGAAAGGCCCCCTTGCAAGTCCCATGGGCTCTGGCCTTTCCTGAGGCCACCAGAGCGGGTCCCTGAGGTCCCCGTCGTAACTCGAGAGACCCTGCCCAACTCTAGAAAATCCAGGAGGTTCTCCGCTCCAGGCGAGTTGAGGCCCATTTCCTCTGAGGCGTCTGGAGGCTCATCACACCTAAACTCTGGAAATTCAAAAGGGTCCTTGCTGCAACTCAAGAAGTTCCCCGACATCCCGTCTCCACTCGAGAGGAAGCACGAGGGTCCCGCCCACATCCAGGGGAACCCCGTTTCCGCCTGGTAGCTCGAGATGAGGGATCCTATCCTGCTTAGTCAGGAAAGATTTTTCAGCGTTCCCGTGGCCTCTCAAGAGCAAGGGCTCTCAATAGGAAAGGCGAGAGGAACTCCAGGGTCGTGCCACCATTCCAAGAGTCCCCCAGATATCTCAGTCCATTTCAGAGGAACCTGTTTTCCCCAGCAATGCCTCGACTTTCACGCCGAGGATCCACTCACACCATGGTGGCACGTGGGACAGCCCTGTGGGAAAGCCTCGGGGAAAGCCACAGATCCCTTGATCCCCGCGAAGGGAAGCGTGACACATCTGCTACACTGTCCCTGAGGTCACGTTGGTATGTTGAGAGCACCTGCCCCAACTCGAGAAAATCCAGGAGGTTCTCTGCTCCAGTCGAGATGAGGCCCATTTTCTCTGCGGCGTCTCGAGAGTAATCACACCTAAACTCTGGAACTTCCAAAGGGTCCTACACACCCTTGCTACACCTCAGGAGGTTCCCCGATATACCCGTCTCCACTCCAGAGGAAGCACGAGGGTCCGGCCTCCTCCAGAGAAGCTCCGTTTCCGCCTCCAAGCTCGAGATGAGGGATCCTTCCCTGCTTCCTCGGGAAAGAATTCCCGACATTTCCGACGCATCTCAAGAGGAGGCCCGCTGCACAGGAAAGGTGAGAGGAACTCATGGGTCGTGCCACCATTCCAAGAGCACCCAGATATCTCCGTCCATTCCAGAGGATCCTTTTTTCCCTGCACTGCTTCGACTTTCATGCCGAGGATCGACTCACACCACGGTGGCACGTGGGAGAGCCCTGTGGGAAAGCCTCGTGGGACAGCCTCGAGGGAAAGCCACAGATCCCTTGATCCACGCGACGGGAAGCATGACACTGCTGCTACAGCTCGGGAGGAAAGCGCACGTGCATGCCCCCACTCGAGACAAAGACTGACTCCCCTGGGGAGACTCCAGAAGTACCCCAAGATGCATGTCAGCCCTGGAGAGGAATCCTCAGGTTCCGGCCCCGACTCCACACAAGGTCTTAGGCCCTGGCATCGACGGGAGAGGAACAGCGACAGGCCCTCTAGCAACTCGCATGGGGACTGGCCTTTCCTGAGGTCACCAGAGCGGGTCCATGAGGTCCCCGTCGTAAGTCAAGAGCACCTGCCGCAACTCGGTAAAATCCAGGAGGTTCTCCCCTGCAGGCGAGATGAGGCCCGTTTCCACTGAGGTGTCTCGAGGCTAATCACACTTGACCTCTGGAACTTCCAAAGAGTCTTTCACAGCCATGCTTCAACTCAAGAAGTTCCCCGACATACCCGTCTCCACTTGAGAGGAAGCACAAGAGTCCCACCCACATCCAGTGGAGCCCCTTTTCTGCCTCATAGCTCGAGAGGAGGGATCCTTTCAGTGCGTGGTCGGAAAAGAATTCCCTGCATTCCCATCGCATCTCAAGAGGAGGCGCTCTCCACAGGAAAGGCGAGAGGAACTCCAGGGTCGTGCCACCATTCCCAGAGTCTCCCAGATGTCTCAGGCCATTCCAGTGAAACCTGTTTTCCGTGCACTGCCTCGACTTTCAAGCCCAGGATCGTCTCACACGACGGTGGCACGTGGGACAGCCCTGAGGGAAAGCCTCGTGGGAAAGTCTCATGGGAAAGCCTCGAGGGAAAGCCACAGATGCCTTGATCAACGCGAAGGGGAGCGTGACACTGCTACTACAGCTCGGGAGGAAAGCGCACGTGCATGCCCCCACTCGAGACGAGGACTGAATAACCTGGGGAGACTCCAGAAGTACCCCAAGATCCATGTCAGCACTGGAGAGGAATCCTCAGGTTCCGGCACCGACTCCAAACAAGGTCTTAGGCCCGGGCATCGACGGGAGAGGAATCCCGAGATGCCGCCGAGCAACTCGAATGGGGACTGGCCTTTCCTGAGACCACCAGAGAGGGTCCCTGAGGTCCCCGTCGTAAGTCGAGAGCACCTGCCGCAACTCGAGAAAATCCAGGAGGTTCTCCCTTCCAGGCGAGATGAGGCCAATTTCCGCTGAGGCGTCTCGAGGCTAATCACACCTAACCTATGGAACTTCCAAAGGGTCCTTCACACCCTTGCTGCAACTCAAGAAGTTCCCCGACATACCCGTCTCCACTCGAGAGGAAGCACGAGAGTCCCGCCACATCCAGAGGAGCCTCGTTTCCGCCTCATGGCTCGAGAGGAGGGATCCTTTCCCTGCGTGGTCAGGAAAGAATTCCCGGCATTACCCTCGCATCTCAAGAGGAGGCGCTCTCCACAGGAAAGGCGAGAGGAACTCCAGGGTCGTGACACCATTCCCAGAGTCCCCCAGATGTCTCAGTTCATTCCAGGGAAACCTGTTTTCCCTGCACTGCCTCGACTTTCAAGCCCAGGATGGACTCACACGACGGTGACACGTGAGTCAGCCCTGTGGGAAAGCCTCGTGGGAAAACCTTGTGGGAAAGCCTCGTGGGAAAGCCTCTTGGGAAAACCTCGAGGGAAAGCCACAGATCCCTTGATCCACGCGAAGGGAAGCGTGACACTGCTGCTACAGCTCTGAAGGAAAGCGCCCCTGCATGCCCCCACAAGAGACGAGGACTGACTCCCCTGGGGAGACTCCAGAAGTAACTCAAGATCCATGTCAGCACTGGAGAGGAATCCTCAGGTTCAGGCACCGACTCCACACAAGGTCTTAGGGCCCGGCATCGATGGGAGAGGAATCCCGAGAGGCCCCCGAGCAACGCGCATGTGGACTGGCCTTTTCTGAGGCCACCAGAGCGGGTCCCTGAGATACCCGTCGTATGCCGAGAGCACCTGCAGCAACTCGAGAAAATCAAGGAGGTTCTCCACACCAGGCGAGGTTAGGCTTCTTTCTGCTGAGGCGTCTCGAGGCTAATCACACCTACCCTCTGGAACTTCCAAAGGGTCCTTCACACCCTTCCTGCAACTCAAGAAGTTCCCGGATATACCTGTCTCCACTCGAGAGGAAGCACGAGCGTCCCGCCCACATCCAGAGAGCCCCGTTACCGCCTCCTAGCTCGAGAGGTGGGATCCTTTCCCTGCAGGGTGGGGAACGAATTCCCGGCGTTCCCGTTGCATTTCAAGAGGAGCCGCTCTCCACCTGAAAGGCGAGAGGGACTCAAGGGTCGTGCCACCATTCCCAGAGTCCCGCAGATGTCTCAGTCCATTCCAGGTAAAACTGTTTTCCCTGCACTGCCTCGACTTTCAAGCCGAGGATCGAATCACACCACGTTGGCACGTGGGACAGCCCTGTGGGAAAGCCTCTTGGGAAAGCCTCGTGGGAAAGCCTCGAGGGAAAGCCACAGATGCCTTGATCCACGGGAAGGGAAGCGTGACACTGCTGCTACAGCTCGGAGGAAAGCACACATGCATGTCCCCACTCGAGACGAGGACTGACTCCCCTGGGGCGATTCCAGAAGTACCCCAAGATCCATTTCAGCACTGGAGAGGAAACTCAGGTTCCGGCACCGACACTGCACAAGGTCTTAGGCCTGGGCATCAATGGGAGAGGAATCCCGAAAGGCCCCAGAGCTACTCGCAAGTGGACTGGCCTTTCCTGAGGCCACCAGAGCTGGTCCCTGAGGACCCTGTCGTAAGTCGAGAGCACCTGCCACAACTCGAGAAAATCCAGGAGGTTCTCCCTTTCAGGCGAGATGAGGCCCATTTCTGCTGAGGCGTCTCGAGGCTAATCACACCTAACCTCTGGAAGTTCCAAAGGGTACTTCACACTCTTTCTGCAACTCAAGAAGTTCCCCGACATACCCGTTTCCACTCGAGAGGAAGCATGAGTGTCCCGCCCACATCCAGAGAAGCCCCGTTTCCACCTCCTAGCTCGACAGGAGGGATCCTTTCCCTGCGTGGTTGGGAAAGAATTCCCGGCGTTCCCGTCACATCTCAAGAGGGGGTGCTCTCCACAGGAAAGGCGAGAGGAACTCCAGGGTCGTGCCACCATTCCCAGAGTCCCCCAGATGTCTCAGTCCATTCGAGGGAAACCTGTTTTCCTGCACTGCCTCGAATTTCAAGTCGAGGATCGACTCACACCACGACGGCCCATGGGACAGCCCTTTGGGAAAGTCTCGTGGGAAACCCTCGTGGGAAACCTCGAGGGAAAGCCACAGATCCCTTGATCCACGCGAAGGGAAGCGTGACAAGCTGCTACAGCTCTGGAGGAAAGCGCACGTGCATGCCCCCACTCGAGACGAGGACTTTCTCCCCTGGGGAGACTCCAGAAATCCCCCAAGCTCCATGTCAGCAATGGAGTGAAATCCTCACGTTCCGGCAACGACTCCACAAAAGGTCTTAGGGCCCGGCATTGACGGGAGAGGAATCCCGAGAGGCCCCCGAGCAACTCGCATGGGGACTGGCCTTTCCTGAGGCCACCAGAGCGGGTCCCTGAGGTCCCCGTCTTAAGTCGAGAGCACCTGCCGCAACTCGAGAAAATCCATGTGGTTCTCCTCTCCAGGCGAGATGAGGCCCATTTCCGCTGAGGAGTATCGAGGCTAATCACACCTATCCTCTGGAACTTCCAAAGGGTCCTTCACAACCTTACTGCAACTCAAGAATTTCCTCGACATAACCGTCTCCACTCGAGAGGAAGCAAGAGAGTCCCGCCCACATCCAGAGGAGCCCCGTTTCCGCCTCCTAGCTGGAGAGGAGGGATCCTTTCTTTGCGTGGTCGGGAAAGAATTCCCGGCGTTCCCGTCGCATCTCAAGAGGAGGCGCTCTCCACAGGAAAGGCGAGAGGAACTCCAGGGTCGTGACACCATTCCCAGAGTCCCCCAGATGTCTCAGTGCATTCCAGGGAAACCTGTTTTCCCTGCACTGCCTCGACGTTCCAGCCGAGGATCGACTCACACCACGGTGGCACGTGGGACAGCCCTGTGGGAAAGCCTCGTGGGAAAGCCTCTTGGGAAAGCCTCGTGGGAAAGCCTCAAGGGAAAGCCACAGATCCCTTGATACATGCGAAGGGAAGCGCGACACTGCTGCTACAGCTCGGGAGGAAAGCGCACGTGCATGTCCCCCCTCGAGACGAGGACTGACTCCCCTGGGGAGACTCCAGAAGTACCCCAAGACCATGTCAGCACTGGAGAGGAATCCTCAGGTTCTGGCACCCGCTGGGAGCCAGTGTGAGGAATCCCGCCCGTGACAAGGTATGAGGAAGGAAGCTGACATATGCTAGGCGTGCTCAGACTTCAGGGACCCCTCTGCAAATTCTTCAGCATGTACCCCAACAAAAATCTGCCGGCTTTTGTGCTCTGCTTTTCGACTCTTCTGACATTTTCTGGAAAAAGTCAATTCAGGGCTTTAGTCTTCTGCATTTGAAAGAGTGTTTCAATCCAAAAACCCCTCCGATGGCTTTCTAGCCTGCCTGCAGGACTCGTACAGCTGCGCATGTGATTGTTTGAGGCCTCCTGACCGCAGGAGGCACAGGAAGCTTAAAACATCCTAGGAATGTAGGAGCTTCCGTGGAGTCAAAATCTTTAGAATAGGACTGATTAATGGTTTCATTTTTTGGGTCAATGCTTGCTGCCAAATTTTCATATCCTTTATTTTTAGATATAGTTGGTATATAGAAAAACAAGTAGTAGACCTGGTATTAGCAACATTAGATCTTTGAGTTAAGTACCTTCTTTGTTATATCCCACTGCACCTTTGTTCTATAGAGATGTAACTTTAATGCTTTAAGGAGATGCAGATTAAAAAAAAAAACACTTCAGGGGAAACAAAATTAACATTCATTAAGGAAGAGAGCCAAAAAGTGTTAACAAGCCTCTTGGCCAAAAGATAATGTAAATCACCTGAGACCTTTTGTATACAAAATGATATACGGAAAGAATCTGGGTTGCGAACGCTACATAATTTTGTGTTACCCATTGATCTCCGTGTTTCATCAAAAGTATAAAGGGCCTTCTGAACAATAAAGGATGGGGGCCAGTTTCTCGGACCAGTTTCTCGAACTAGTCTCTCGGCCTGATTTCTTGGGACTCTGGCTCCCCCCATGTCTCTCTCTCTCTCTTCTTCTCTCTCCTTCCCTCTCTCTGCTCTTTACTTTAACTTCAGGCTGAATCTCCATATGGGGCGCAGAGGCTCGCCAGGTCTACTTACTTGCCCCG
This sequence comes from Capra hircus, assembly GCF_001704415.2. Lineage (NCBI taxonomy): Eukaryota > Metazoa > Chordata > Mammalia > Artiodactyla > Bovidae > Capra > Capra hircus. The sequence goes on along the minus strand of NW_017218440.1, from coordinate 3,846 downwards.
GCTGTTAAGACCCGCACGAAAGGGAGCTTAAGGCGAGGCACCCTTAGATATTCAAGCGGGCGCCGGTGGCCCAACGTAGATGGTGCAAATTCCTTGTCTGGAATTTTATTGGACTTCCGTGTAAACCAAGCTATTCAGCCCTCTTCCTCCACTTAATCTTCTTACTACACTATAGTTTCTTAATCTAATCTTACATTAATAAACAAACAAGTCTTTCCACGCCAACGCCGTCCACCCTTCGAATTCCCTGGATCCACCGGGGCTGGACCCCGGCAGGTACCGACTCCACACAAGGACTTAGGCCCTGGCATCGAAGGGAGAGGAATCCCGAGAGGCCCCCGAGCAACTCGCATGGGGACTGGCCTTTCCTGAGGCCACCAGAGCGGGTCCCAGTGGTCCCTGTCGTAAGGCGAGAGAACGTACCGCAACTCGAAAAAATCCAGGAGATTCTCCCCTCCAGGGGAGATGAGGCACATTTCCGCTAAGGCGTCTCGACTCTAAACACACCTAACCTCTGGAATTCCAAAGGAACCTTCACACCCTTGCTTCAACTCAAGAAGTTCCCCAACATACCCGTCTCCGCTCGAGAGGAAGCGCGAGAGTCCCGGCCACATCCAGAGGAGCCCCCGTTTCCTCCTCCAAGTTCGAGAGGAGGGATCCTTTTCCTGCGTGGTCGGGAAAGAATTCCCGGCGTTCCCGTCGCATCTCAAGAGGATGCGCTGTCCACAGGAAAGGCGAGAGTAACTCCAGGGTCGTGCCACCATTCCCAGAGTCCCCCAGATGTCTCAGTCCATTCCAGGGAAACCTGTCTTCGACTTTCAAGCCAAAGATCGACTCACACCACGGTGGCATGTGGGACAGCCCTTTGGGAAATCCTCGAGGGAAAGCCACAGATCCCTTGATCCATGCGAAGAGAAGCGTGACACTGCTGCTACAGCTTGGGAGGAAAGCGCACGTGCATGCCTCCACTCGAGACGAGGACTGACTCCCCTGGGGAGACTCCAGAAGTACCCCAAGATCTATGTCAGCACTGGAGAGGAATCCTCAGGTTCCGGCACCGACTCCACACAAGGTCTTAGGCCCCGGCACCGACGGGAGAGAAATCCCGAGTGGCCCCCGAGCAACTCGCAAGGGGACTGGCCTTTCCTGAGGCCACCAGAGCGGGTCCCTGAGGTCCCCGTCGTAAGTCGAGAGCACCTTCACCAACTCGAGAAAATGCAGGAGGTTCTCCCCTCCAGGGGAGATGAGGCCCATTTCCTCTGAGGCGTCCCCAGGCTAATTACACCTAACCTCTGGAACTTCCAAAGGGTCCTTCACACCCTTGCTGCAACTCAAGACGTTCCCCGACATACCCGTCTGCACTCGAGAGGAAGCACTAGAGTCCCGCCCACATCCAGAGGAGCCCCGTTTCCGCCTCATTGCTCGAGAGGAGGGATCTTTCCCTGCGTGGTCGGGAAAGAATTCCCGGCGTTCCCGTCACATCTCAAGAGGAAGCGCTCTCCACTGGAAAGGAGAGAGGAACTCCAGGGTCGTTCCACCATTCCCAGAGCCTTCCAGATGTCTCAGTCCATTCCAGGGAAACCTGTTTTCCCTGCACTGCCTCGACTTTCAAGCCGAGGATCGACTCACACCACGGTGGCACGTGGGACAGCCCTGTGGGCAAGCCTGGTGGGAAAGCCTCGTGGGAAAGCCTCATGGGAAAGCCTCGAGGGAAAGCCACATATGCTTTGATCCACCTGAAGGGATCGTGAAACTGCTGCTTCAGCTGGGGAGGAAAGCGCACGTGCATGCCCCCACTCGAGACGAGGACTGACTCCCCTGGGGAGAGTCCAGAAGTACCCCAAGATCCACGTCAGCACTGGAGAAGAATCCTCACGTTCCGGCACCGACTCCAAACAAGGTCTTAGGCCCCGGCATCAGGGGAGAGGAATCCCGAGAGGCCCCCGAGCAACTCGTATGGGGACCTCCCTATCCTGAGGCCACCAGAGCGGGTTCCTGATGTCCCCGTCGTAAGTCAAGAGCACCTGACGCAACTCGAGAAAATCCAGGAGGTTCTCCCTTCCAGGCGAGATGAGGCCCATTTCCGCTGAGGCGTCTCGAGGCTAATCACACCAAACCTCTGGAACTTCCAAAGGGTCCTTCACACCATTGCTGCAACTCAAGAAGATCCCCAACTTACCCGTCTCCACTCGAGAGGAAGCACGAGAGTCCCGCCCAAATTCGAGGAGCCCCGTTTCCGCCTAATAGCACGAGAGGAGGGATCCTTTCCCTGCATGGTCGGGAAAAAATTCCCGGCGTTCCCGACGCATCTCAAGAGGGGACACTTTCCACAGGAAAGGCGTGAGGAACTCCAGGGTCATTCCACCATTCCCAGAGTCCCACAGATGTCTCAGGCCATTCCAGGTAAGCCTGTTTTCCTGGCAATGCCTCAACTGTCAAGCCGAGGATCGACTCACACCATGGTGGCACGTGGACAGCGCTGTGGTAAAGCCACGTGGGAAAGCCTGGTGGGAAAGCCTCGTGGGAAAGCCTCGAGGGAAAGCCACTGTTCCCTTGATTCACACGATGGGAAGCATGACACTGCTGCTACAGCTCGGGAGGAAAGCGCACGTGCATGCCCCCACTCGAGACGAGGACTGACTCCCTGGGGAGAGTCCAGAAGTACCCCAAGATCCACGTCAGCACTGGAGAAGAATCCTCACGTTCCGGCACCGACTCCAAACAAGGTTTTAGGCCCTGGCATCGACGGGAGAGGAATCCCGAGAGGCCCCGAGTAACTAGCATGGGGACTGGCCTTTCCTGAGGCCATCAGAGCGGGTCCCTGAGGTCCCCGTCATAAGTCGAGAGCACCTGCCGCAACTCGAGAAAATCCAGGAGGGTTCTCCCCTCCAGGCGAGATGACTCCCATTTCCGCTGAGGCGTCCCAAGGCTAATCACACCTAAACACCTGGAACTTCCAAAACGTCCTTCACATCCTTGCTGCAACTCAAGAAGTTCCCCAACATACCTGTCTCCACTCGAGAGGAAGCAAGAGAGTCCCGCCCACATCCAGAGGAGCGCTGTTTCCGCCTCATAGCTCGAGACGAGGAATCCTTTCCCTGCGTGGTCGGGATAGAATACCCGGTGTTCCGTCACATCTCAAGAGGAGGCGCTCTCCACAGGAAAGGCGAGAGGAACTCCAGGTCGTGCCACCATTCCCAGATTCCCCTGGATGTCTCAGTCCATTCCAGGGAAACCTGTTTTCCCTGCACTGCCTCGACTTTCAAGCCGAGCATCGACTCACAACATGGTGGCAAGTGGGACAGCCCTGTGGGTGAGCCTCGTGGAAGAGCCCTCTTGGGAAAGCCTCGAGGGAAGGCCACAGATCCGTTGATCCACGCGAATGGAAGCGTGACACTGCTGCTACAGCTTGGGCGGAAAGTGCACGTGCATGCCCCCCACTCGAGTAGATCACTGACTGCCCTGGGGAGACTCCAGAAGTACCCCAAGATCCATGTCAGCACTGGAGAGGAATCCTCAGGTTACAGGCACCGACTCCACACAAGATCTTAGGCCCCGGCATCGATGGGAGAGGAAACCCGAGAGGCCCCCGAGGCAACTCACATGGGGACTGGCCTTTCCTGAGGCCACCAGAACGGCGTCCCTGAGGTCCCGTCGTAAGTTGAGAAGCACCTACCGCAACTCGAGAAAAAATCCAGGAGGTTCTCCCCTCCAGGCGAGATGAGGCCCATTTCTGCTTAGGCGTCTCGAGGCTAATCACACCTAACCTCTCGAACTTCCAAAGGGTCCTTCACACCCTTGCTGCAACTCAAGAAGTTCCCCGACATACCCCGTCTCCACTCGAGA
>NW_017218439.1:0-11913 GCF_001704415.2 Capra hircus | reverse complement strand
TGTCTCAGTCCATTCCAGGAAACCTGTTTTCCCTGCACTGCCTCGACTTTCAAGCCGAGGATCGACTCACACCACGGTGGCACGTGGGACAGCCTGTGGGAAAGCCTCCTGAAAGCCTCGTGGGAAAGCCTCGAGGGAAAGCCACAGATCCTTGATCCACGCGAAGGGAAGCGTGACACTGCTGCTACAGAACGGGAGGAAAGCGCACGTGCATGCCCCCATTCAAGACGAGGACTGACTCCCCTGGGGAGACTCCAGAAGTACCCCAAGATCCATGTCAGCACTGGAGAGGAATCCTCAGGTTCCGGACCGACTCACACAAGGTCTTAGTCCACAGCATCGACAGGAGAGGAATCCCGAGAGGCCCCCGAGCAACTCGCATGGGGCCTGGCCTTTCCTGAGGCCACCAGAGCGGGTCCCTGAGGTCCCGTTGTAAGTCGAGAGCACCTGCCGCAACTCGAGAAAATCCAGGAGGTTCTCCCCTCCAGGCGAGATGAGGCCCATTTCCCCGGTGTCTCGAGCCTAATCACACCTAACCTCTGGAACTTCCAAAGGGTCCTTCACACCCTTGCTGCCAACTCAAGAAGTTCCCCGACATACCCGTCTCCACTCGAGAGGAAGCACGAGAGTCCCGCCCCACATCCAGAGGACCCCGGTTCCGCATCCTACCTCGAGAGAGGGATCCTTTCACTTCGTGGTCCGGGAAAGAATTCCCGTCGTTCCTGTCGCATCTCAAGAGGAGGCGCTCTCCACAGGAAAGGCGAGAGGAAATCCAGGGTCGTGCCACCATTCCCAGAGTCCCCCAGATGTCTCAGTCCATTCCAGGGGAAACCTGTTTTCCTGCACTGCCTCGACTTTCAAGCCGAGATGGACTCACACCACGGTGGCACGTGGGACAGCCCTGTGGAAAGCCTCGTGAAAGCCTCGTGGGAAAGCCTCGAGGGAAAGCCACAGATCCCTTGATCCACGCGAAGGGAAGCGTGACACTGCTGCTCAGCTCGCGGAGGAAAGCGACATGCATCCCCACTCAAGACGAGGACTGACTCCCCTGGGAGACCACAGAAATACCCAAGATCCATGTCAGCACTGGAGAGGAAACCTCAGGTTCCGCACGACTCCACACAAGCGTTAGGCCCCGGTATCGCCGGAAGAGAATCCGAGAGGCCCCGAGCAACTCGCATGGGGACTGGCCTTTCCTGAGGCCACCCAGAGCGGGTCCCTGAGGTCCACCGTCAAAAGTCGAGAGCACCTGCCGCACCTCGAGAAAATCCAGGGAAGTTCTCCCCTCCAGGCAGAGATGAGGCCCATTTCCGCTGAGGCGTTGTGAAGCTAACCACACCTAACCTCTGGAACTTCCAAAGGGTCCTTCACACCCTTGCTGCAACTCAAGAAATTCCCGACATATCCGTCTCCACTCGAGAGGAAGCACGAGAGTCCCACCCCCATCCAGAGGAGCCCCGATTCTGCCTCCTAGCTCGAGAGGAGGGATCCTTTCCCTGCGTGGTCCGGAAAGAATTCCCGGCGTTCCCGTCGCATCTCAAGAGGAGGCGCTCTCCACAGGAAAGGCGAGAGGATCTTCAGGGTCGTGTCACCATTCCCAGAGCCCCAAAGATGTCTCAGTTCATTCCAGGAAATCATGTTTTCCCTGCACTGCCTCGACTTTCAAGCCGATGATCGACTCACACCACGGCTGGCACATGGGACAGCCCTGTGGGGTAAGCCTCGTGGGAAAGCCTCGAGGGAAAGCCACAGATCCCTTGATCCACGTGAAGTAAAGCGTGACACGGCTGCTACAGCTCGGGAGGAAAGCGCAGGTGCATGCTCCCACTCTAGACGAGGACTGACTCCCCTGGGAGACCCAGAAGAACCCCAAGATCTATGTCAGCACTGGAGAGGAATCCTAAGTTCCCGGCCCGAATCCACACAAGGTCTTAGGCCCCGGCATCGACGGGAGAGGAATCCCGAGAGGCCCCGAGCAACTCGCATGGGGACTGGCCTTTCCTGAGGCCACCAGAGCGAGTCCCTGAGCTCTCCGTCGTAAGTCGAGAGCACCTGCCTGCAACTCGAGAAAATCCAGGAGGTTCTCCCCTCCAGGCGAGATGAGGCCAATTTCCGCTGAGGTGTCTCACGGCTTATTACAGCTAACATCTCAAACTTCCAAAAGGGTCCTTCACTCCCTTGCTGCAACTCAAGAAGTTCCCCAACATTCCCGTATCCACTCGAGAGGAAGCACGAGAGTCCCGCCCACATCCAGAGGAGCCCCGTTTCCGCCTCCTAGCTCGAGAGGTGGGATCCTTTCACTGCGTGGTCTGGAAAGAATTCCCGGCGTTCCCGTCGCATCTCAAGAGGAGGCGCTCTCCACAAGAAAGGCGAGAGGAACTCCAGGGTCGTGCCACCATTCCCAGAGTCCCCCAGATGTCTCAGTCCATTCCAGGGCAACCTGTTTCTCCTGCACTGCCTCGACTTCAAGATGAGGATCGACTCACACCACGGTGGCACGTGGGACAACCCTGTGGGAAAGCCTCGTGAAAAGCCTCGTGGGAAAGCCTCGAGGGAAAGCCACAGATCCCTTGATCCACGCGAAGGGAAGTGTGACACTGCTGCTACAGTTGGAGAGGAAATCGCCCGTTATGCCCCCACTCGAGACGAGGACTGACTCCCCTGGGAAGACTCCAGAAGTACCTCAAGATCCATGTCAGCACTGGAGAGGAATCCTCAGGTTCCGGCACCGACTCCACACAAGGTCTTAGGCCCCGGCATCGACGGGAGAGGAATCCTGAGAGGCCCCGAGCTACTCGCATGGACCCTGGCCTTCCCTGAGGCCAGCACAGCGGGTCCCTGAGGTCCCCTGTCGTAAGTCGAGAGCACCTGCCGCATCTCGAGAAAATCCAGGAGGTTCCCCTCCAGGCGAGATGAGGCCCATTTCTGTTGAGGCTTCTCGAGGCTAATAACACCGAGCCTCTAGAACTTCCAAAGGGTCCTTCACACCCTTGCTGCAACTCAAGAAGTTTCCCGACTTACCCGTCTCCACTGGAAAGGAAGCACGTGAGTCCCGCCCACATCCAGAGGAACCCCGTTTCCGCCTCATACCTCGATAGGAGGGATCCTTTCCCTGCGTGGTCGGGAAAGAATTCCCGGCGTTCCCGTCGCATCTCAAGAGGATGCGCTCTCCACAGGAAAGGCGAGAGGAACTCCAGGGTCGTGCCACCATTCCCAGAGTCCCCCAGATGACTCAGTCCATTCCAGGGAAACCTGTTTTCCCTGCACTGCCTCGAATTTCAAGCCGAGGATCGACTCACAACACGGTGGCACGTCGGACAGCCCTGTGGGAAAGCCTCGAGGGAAAGCCACAGATCATTTGATCCACGCGAAGGGAAGCGTGACACTGCTGCTACAGCTCAGGAGGAAAGCGCACCTGTATGCCCCCACTCGAGACGAGGACTGACTCCCCTGGGGAGACTCCAGAAGTACCCCAAGATCCATGACAGCACTGGAGAGGAATCCTCAGGTTCCGGTACTGACTCCACACAAGGTGTTAGTCCCCGGCATCGAAGGGAGAGGAATCCCGAGAGGCCCCCGAGCAACTCGCATGGGACTGGCCTTTCCTGAGGCCACCAGAGCGGGTCCCCCCCATCGTAAGTCGAGAGCACTTCCAAAACTCGAGAAAATCCAGGAGATCTGCCGTCCATGCGACATGAGGCCCATTTCCACTGAGGCGTCCCGAGGCTAATCACAACTAACCTGTGGAACTTCCAAAGGGTCCTTCACACCCTTGCTGCAACTCAAGAAGTTCCCCGATATACCCGTCTCCGCTCGAGCGGAAGCACGTGAGTCCCGCCCATATCCAGAGGAGACCCGATTCCGCCTCCTAGCTCGAGAGGAGGGCTCCTTTCCCTGCGTGGTTTGGAAAGAATTCCCGGCGTTCCCGTCGCATCTCAAGAGCAGGCGATCTCCACAGGAAAGGCAAGAAGAACTCCAGGGTCCTGCCACCATTCCCAGAGTCCCCCAGATGTCTCAGTCCATTCCAGGGAAACCTGTTTTCCCTGCACTGCCCTGACTTTCAAGCCGAGGATCAACTCACACAACGGTGGCACGTGGGACAGCCCTGTGGGAAAGCCTCGTGGAAAGCCTCTAGGGAAAGCCTCGAGGAACGCCACAGATCCCTTGATCCACGCGAAGGAAGCGCGACACTGTTGCTACAGCTCGGAAGGAAAGCGCACGTGCAAGCCCCCACTCTAGACGAGGACTGACTCCCCTGGGTGACTCCAGAACTACCCCAAGATCCATCTCAGCACTGGAGAGGAATGCTCAGGTTCCGGCACCGACTCCACACAAGATCTTAGGCCCCGGAATCGACGGGAGAGGAATCCCGAGAGGCCTCCGAGCAACTCGCATGGGGACTGGCCTTTCCTGAGGCCATCAGAGCGGGTCCCTGAGGTCCCCGTCGAAAGTCGAGAACCCCTGCCGCAACTCGAGAAAATCGAGGAGGTTCTCCCCTCCAGGCGAGATTGGGCCCATTTGTGCTGAGGCGTCTCGTGGCTAATCACACCTAACATCTGGAACTTCCAAAGGGTACTTCACACCCTTGCTGCAACTCAAGAAGTTCCCCGACATACCCGTCTCCACTCGAGAGGAAGCACGAGAGTTTCGCCAATATCCAGAGGAGACCCGTTTCCGCCTCCTAGCTCGAGAGGAGGGATCCTTTCCCTGCGTGGTGGGGAAAGAATTTCCCGCGTTCCCGTCGCATCTCAAGAGAAGGCGCTCTCCACAGGAAAGGCGAGAGGAACTCCAGGATCGTGCCACCATTCCAGAGTCCCCCAGATGTCTCAGTCCATTCCAGGGAAACCTGTTTTCCCTGCACTGCCTCGACTTTCAAGCCGAGGATCGACTTACACCACTGTGGCACGTGGGACAGCCCTGTGTGAAACGCTCGTGGGAAAGCCTCGTGGGAAAGCCTCGTGGGAAAGCCTCGAGGGAAAGACGCTGATCCCTTGATCCACGCGAAGGGAAGCGTGACACTGCTGCTACAGTTCGGGAGGAAATCGCATGTGCATGCCCCCACTCGAGATGCAGAATGACTTTCCTGGGGAGACTCCAGAAGTACCCCAAGATCCATGTCAGCACTGGAGAGGAATCCTCAGGTTTCGGCACCGACTCCACACAAGATCTTAGGCCCCGGCATCGACGGGAGAGGAATCTCGAGAGGCCCGCGAGCAACTCGCATGGGGACTGGCCTTTCCTGAGGCCACCAGAGCGCGTCCCTGAGATCCCCGTCGAAAGTTGAGAGCACCTGCCGCAACTCGAGAAAATCCAGGAGGTTCTCCCCTCCAGGCGAGATGAGGCCCATTTCCGCTGAGTCGTCTCCAGGCTAATCACACCTAACCCCTGGAACTTCCAAAGGCTCCTTCACACCCTTGCTGCAACTCAAGAAGTTCCCTGACGTACCCGTCTCCACTCGAGAGGAAGCACTAGAGTCCCGCCCACATCCAGAGTAGCCCCGTTTGCGCCTCCTAGCGCGAGAGGAGGGATCCTTTCCCTGCGTGGTCGGGAAAGAATTCCCGGCATTCTCGTCGCATCCCAAGAGGAGCGCTCTCCACAGGAAAGGCGAGAGGAACTCAAGGGTCGTGCCACATTCCAGAGCCCCCAGATGTCTCAGTCCATTCCAGGGAAACCTGTTTTCCCTGCACTGCCTCCACTTTCAAGCCGAGGATCGACTCACACCACGGTGGCACGTGGACAGCCCTGTGGGAAAGCCTCGTGGGAAAGCCTCGAGGAAAGCCTCGAGGGAAAGAGCCTGATCCCTTGATCCCCGCGAAGGGAAGCGCGACACTGCTGCTACACCTCGGGAGGAAAGCGCACGTGCATGCCCCCACTCGAGAAAAGGACTGACTCCACTGAGGAGACTCGAGAAGTACCCCAAGATCCATGTCAGCACTGGAGAGGAATGCTCAGGTTCCGGCACCGACTCCACACAAGATCTTAGGCCCCGGCATCGACGGGAGAGGAATCCGAGAGGCCCCCGAGCAACTCGCATGGGGACTGGCCTTTCCTGAGGCCAACAGAGCGGGTCCCTGAGGTCCCCGTCGCAAGTCGAGAGCACCTGCCGCAACTCGAGAAAATCCAGGAGGTTCTCCCCTCCAGGCGAGATGAGGCCCATTTGTGCTGAGGCGTCTCGAGGCGAATCACACCTAACCTCTTGAATTTCCAAAGGGTCCTTCACACCCTTGCTGCAACTCAAGAAGTTCCGCGACATACCCGTCTCCACTTGAGAGGAAGCACGAGAGTCCCGCCCACATCCAGAGGAGCCCCGTTTCCGCCTCCTAGATCGAGAGGAGGCATCCTTTCGCTGCGTGTTCGGGAAAGAATTTCCGGCGTACCCATCTCATCTCAAGAGGAGGTGCTTCCACAGGCAAGGTGAGAGGAACTCCAGGGTCGTGCCACCACTCCCAGAAACACCAGATGTCTCCGTCCATTCCAGGGAAACCTTTTTTCCCTCCACTGCCATTGACTTTCAAGCCAAGGATCGACTCACACCACGGTGGCACGTGGGACAGCCCTTGTGGTAAAGCCCCGTGAAAAAGCCTCCAGGGAAAGCCTCGAGGGAAAGACACAGATCCCTTTATCCCCTCCAAAGGAAGCATGACACTGCTGCTACAGCTCGGGAGGAAAACGCACGTGCATGCCCCGACTCGAGACAAGGACTAACTCCCGTGGGGAGAATCCAGAAGTACCCCAAGATCCATGTCAGCACTGGAGCGGAATGCTCAGGTTCCGGCACCGACTCCACACAAGATCTTAGGCCCTGGCATCGACGGGAGAGGAATCCCGAGAGGCCCCGAGCAACTCGCATGGGGACTGGCATTTCCTGAGGCCACCAGAGCGGGTCTCTGAGGTCCCCGCCGTAAGTCGAGAGCACCTGCCGCAACTCGAGAAACTCCAGTAGGTTCTCCCCTCCAGGCGAGATGAGGCCCATTTCCGCTGAGGCGTCTCGACGCTAATCACACCTAACCTCTGGAACTTCCAAAGGGTCTTTCACACGCTTGCTGCAACTCAAGAAGTTCGCCGACATACCCGTCTCCACTCGAGAGGAAGCACGAGAGTCCCGCCCACAACCAGAGGGGTCCCGCTTCCGCCTCCTAGCTCGAGAGGAGGAATCCTTTCCCTGCAGTGGTCGGGAAAGAATTCCCGGCGTTCCCGTCACATCTCAAGAGGAGACGCTCTCCACAGGAAAGGCGAGAGGAACTCCAGGGTCATGTCACCGTTCCCCGAGTCCCCAGATGTCTCAGTCCATTCCAGGGAAACCTGTTTTCCCTGCACTTCCTTGAATTTCAAGCCGAGGATCGACTCACACCACGGTGCCACGCGGACAGCGCTGTGGGAAAGCCTCGTGGGAAAGCCTCGTCGGAAGCCTCGAGGGAAAACCACAGATCCCTTGATCCACGCGAAGGGAAGCGTGACACTGCTGCTACAACTCGGGAGGAAAGCGCACGTGCATGCCCCCTCTCCAGACCGAGGACTGACTCCCCTGGGGAGCCTCCAGAATACCCCAAGATCCATGTCGGCACTGGAGAGGAATCCTCAGGTTCCGTCATCAACTCCACACAATGTATTAGGCCCCGGCATCAAGGGGAGAGGAATCCCGAGAGGCCCCCGAGCAACTGGCTTGGGGACTGGCCTTTTCTGACGCCACGAGAGCGGGTCCCGGAGGTACCCATCGTAAGTCCGAGAGCACCTGCCCCAACTCGAGAAAATCCAGGAGGTTCTCCCCTCCAGCCGAGATGAGGCCCATTTCCACTGAGGCGTCTCGAGTCTAATCACACCTAACCTCTGGAACTTCCAAAGGGTCCTTCACACCCTTGCTGCAACTCAAGAAGTTCCCCGACATACCCGTCTCCACTCGGAGAGGAAGCCGAGAGTCCTGCCCACATCCAGAGGAGCCCCGTTTCCGCCTCCTAGCTCCGAGAGGAGGGATCCTTTCCCTGCGTGGATCGAGAAAGAATTCCCAGGGCCTTTCCCGTCGCATCTCAAGAGGAGGCACTCTCCACAGGAAAGGAGAGGAACTCCAGGGTCGTGCCACCATTCCCAGAGTCCCCCAGATGTCTCAGTCCATTCCAGGGAAACCTGTTTTGCCTGCACTGCCTCGACTTTCAAGCCGAGGATCCCACAAGGTGGCACGTGGGACAGCCCTGTGGGAAAGCCTCGTGGGAAAGTCTCGTGGGAAAGCCTCGAGGAAAGCCAGTGATCCCTTGATCCAACGTGAAGGGAAGTGTGACACTGCTGCTAGAGCTCGGGAGGAAAGTCGCACGTGCATGTCCCCCACTCGCATACGAGGACTGACTCCCCTGGGGAGACCTCCAGAAGTACCCCAAGATCCATGTCCAGCACTGGAGAGGAATCCTCAGATTCTCGGCACCGACTCCACACAAGATCTTAGGCCCCGGCATCGAACGGGGAGGGAATCCCGAGAGGCCCCGAACAACTCGCATGGGGACTGGCCTTTCCTGAGGCCACCAGAGCGGGACCCTGAAGTCCCCGATCGTAAGTAGAGAGCACTTGCCCGCAACTCGAGAAAATACAGGAGGTTCTCCCCCTCCAGGCGAGATGAGGCCCATTTCTGCTGAGGCGTCTCGAGGCTAATCACATCTAACCTCTGGAACTTCCAAAGGGTCCTTCACACCATTGCTGCATCTCAAGAAGTTCCCGACATACCCGTCTCACTCGAGAGGAAGCCGAGAGTACCGCACACATCCAGAGGAGCCGCGTTTCCGCCTCCTATCTCGAGAGGAGGTATCCTTTCCCTGCGTTGTGGGGAAAGAATTCCTCGTGTTCCCTTCGCATCTCAAGAGGAGACGCTCTCCTCAGGAAAGGCGAGAGGAACTCCAGGGTCGTGCCACCATTCCAGAGTTCCCCAGATGTCTCAGTCCATTCCAGGGAAAACCTGTTTCCCCTTCACTGCCCTCGACTTTCAAGCCGAGGATCGACTCAAACCACGGTGGCACGTGGGACAGCCCTGTGTGGGAAAGCCTCGTGGGAAAGCCTCGAGGGAAAGCCACAGATCCCTTGATCCATGCGAAGGAAGGGTGACACTGCTGCTATAGCTCTGGAGGAAAGCGCCTGTGCATGCCCCCACTCGAAACGAGGACTGACTCCCCTGGGAGACTCCAGAAGTACCCCAAGATCCATGTCGGCACTGGAGAGGTAATCCTCAGGTTCCAGGACCGACTCCACACAAGGTCTTATGCCCCGGCATCGACGGAGTGAGGAATCCCGGGAGGCCCCCCGAGCAACTCGCATGGGGACTGGCCTTTCCTGAGGCCACCACAGCGGGTCCCTGAGGTCCCCGTGGTAAGTCGAGGCATCTGCCGCAACTCGAGAAAATCCAGGAGGTTCTCCCCTTCAGCGAGATGAGGCCCATTTCCGCTGAGGCGTCTCCCGGCAAATCACACCTAACCTCTGGAACTTCCAAAGGGTCCTTCACACACCTTGCTGCATCTCAAGAAGTTCCCCGACATACCCGTCTCGACACGAGAGGAAGCACGAGAGTCCACGCCCACATCCAGAGGAGCCCCGTTCCGCCTCCTAGATCGAGAGGAGGCATCCTTTCGCTGCGTGTTCGGGAAAGAATTTCCGGCGTACCCATCTCATCTCAAGAGGAGGTGCTTTCCACAGGAAAGGCGAGAAAACTCCAGTGGTCGTGCCACCACTCCCAGAGACATCAGATGTCTCCGTCCATTCCAGGGAAACCTGATTTCCCTGCACTGCGTCGACTTTCAAGCCAAGGATCGACTCACACCACGGTGGCACGTGGGACAGCCTTGTGGGAAAGCCTCGTGAAAAAGCCTCCAGGGAAAGCCTCGAGGGAAAGACACAGATCCCTTTATCCCCTCGAAGGGAAGCATGACACTGCTGCTACAGCTCGGGAGGAAAACGCACGTGCATGCACCGACTCGAGACAAGGACTGACTCCCGTGGGGAGAATCCAGAAGTACCCAAGATCCATGTCAGCACTGGAGAGGAATCCTCAGGTTCCGGCACCGACTCCACACAAGATCTTAGGCCCCGGCATCGACGGAGAGGAATCCCGAGAGGCCCCCGAGCAACTCGCATGGGGACTGGCCTTTCCTGAGGCACCAGAGCGGTCCCTGAGGTCCCCGTCGTAAGTGAGAGCACCTGCCGCAACTCGAGAAAATCCAGTAGGTTCTCCCCTCCAGGCCAGATGAGGCCCATTTCCGCTGAGGCGTCTCGAGGCTAATCACACCTAACCTCTGGAACTTCCAAAGGGTCTTTCACACGCTTGCTGCAACTCAAGAAGTTCGCCGACATACCCGTCTCCACTCGAGAGGAAGCACGAGAGTCCGCCACAACCAGAGGGGTCCCGCTTCCGCCTCCTAGCTCGAGAGGAGGAATCCTTTCCCTGCGTGGTCGGGAAAGAATTTCCGGCGTTCCCGTCGCATCTCAAGAGGAGACGCTCTCCACAGGAAAGGCGAGAGAACTCCAGGGTCATGTCACCGTTCCCCGAGTCCCCCAGATGTCTCAGTCCATTCCAGGGAAACCTGTTTTCCCTGCACTGCCTTGAATTTCAAGCCGAGGATCGACTCACACCACGGTGGCAAGTGGGACAGCGCTGTGGGAAAGCCTCGTGGGAAAGCCTCGTCGGAAGCCTCGAGGGAAAACCACAGATCCCTTGATCCACCTGAAGGGAAGCGTGACACTGCTGCTACAAATCGGGAGGACAGCGCACGTGCATGCCTCCACTCGAGACGAGGACTGACTCCCCTGGGAGACTCCAGAATACCCCAAGATCCATGTCAGCACTGGAGAGGAATTCTCAGGTTCCGGCACCGACTCCACACAAGATCTTAGGCCCCGGCATCGATGGGAGTGGAATCCGAGAGGCCCCGAGCAACTAGCATGGGGACTGGCCTTTCCTGAGGCCACCAGAGCGGGTCCCTCAGGTCCCCGTCGTAAGTCGAGAGCACCTGCCGCAACTCGAGAAAATCCAGGAGGTTCTCCCCTCCAGGCGAGATGAGGCCCATTTCCGCTCAGGCGTCTCTAGGCTAATGACACCTAACCCCTGGAACTTACAGGGTCCTTCACACCCTTACTGCCACCCAAGAAGCTCCCCGACATACCCGTCTCCACTCGAGAGGAAGCACGAGAGGTCCGCCCACATCCAGAGGAGCCCCGTTTCCGCCTCATAGCTCGAGAGGAGGGATCATTTCCCTGCGTGGTCGGGAAAGAAATCCTGGTGTTCCCGTCGCATCTCAAGAGGAGGCGCTCTCCACAGGAAAGGCGAGAGGAACTCCAGGGTCGTGCCACCATTCCCACAGTCCCCCAGATGTCTCAGTCCATTCCAGGGAATCCTGTTTTCCCTGCACTGCCTCTACTTTCAAGCCGAGGATCGACTCACACCACGGTGACACGTGGACAGCCCTGTGGGAAAGCCTCGGGGGAAAGCCACAGATCCCTTGATCCACGGGGAAGGCAAGCGCGACTCTGCTGCTACAGCTCGGGAGGAAAGCGCACGTGCATCCCCCCATCCAGACGAGGACTGACTCCCCTGGGGAGACTCCAGAGGTACCCCAAGATCCATGTCAGCACTGGAGAGGAATCCTCAGGTTGCCACACCGACTGCACACAAGATCTTAGGCCCCGGAATCGACGGGGAGAGGAATCCGAGAGGCCCCGAGCAACTCGCATGGGGACTGGCCTTTCCTGAGGCCACCAGAGCGGTCCTGAGTCCCCGTCGTAAAGTCGAGAGCACCTTGCCGCAACTCGAGAAAATCCAGGAGGTTCTCCCCTCCAGGCGAGATGAGGCCCATTTGGCTGAGGCGTCTCGAGGCTAATCACACCTAACCTCTGGAACTTCCAAAGGGTCCTTCACACCATGCTGCAACTCAAGAAGTTCCCGAT
>NW_017218438.1:0-11913 GCF_001704415.2 Capra hircus | reverse complement strand
GTTTCCGGCACGACTCCACACAATGTCTTAGGCCCCGGTATCGACGGAAGGGAATCCCGAGATCCCCCGAGCAACTCACATGGGGACTGGCCTTTCCTGAGGCCACCAGAGCGGGTCCTGAGGTCCAGTCGTAAGTCGAGATCACCTGCCGCAAGTCGAGAAAATCCAGGAGGTTCCTCCCTCAAGGCGACATGGGGCCCATTTTGGCTGAGGCGTCTGGAGGCTCATCACACCTAAATTCTGGAAATTCAAAAGGGTCCTTGCTGTAACTCAAGAAGTTTCCCGACATACCCGTCTCCACTCGAGAGGAAACACCAGAGTCCCGCCCACATCCAGAGGAGCCCCGTTTCCGCCTCATAGCTTGAGACGAGGGATCCTTTCCCTGCGTGGTCGGGAAAGAATTCCCGGTCGTTCCCGTCGCATCTCAAGAGGAGGCGCTCTCCACAGGAAAGGCGAGATGAACTCCAGGGTCGTGCCACCATTCCCAGAGTCCCCCAGATGTCTCAGTCCAGTCCAGGGAAACCTGTTTTCCCTTCACTGCCTCGACTTTCAAGCCGAGAATCAACTCACACCACGGTGGCACGTGGGACAGCCCTGTGGGAAAGCCTCGTGTGAAAGCCTGGTGGGATAGCCTCGAGAGAAAGCCACAGATCCCTTGATCCACGCGAAGGGAAGCCTGACACTGCTGCTACAGCTCGGGAGGAAAGCGCACGTGCATGCCCCCAATCGAGACGAGGACTGACTCCCCTGGGGAGACTCCAGAAGTACCCCAAGATCCATGTCAGCACTGGAGAGGAATCCTCAGGTTCTCGGCACCGACTCCACACAAGGTCTTAGGCCCCGGCATCGACGGGAGAGAACTCCCGAGAGGCCCCCGAGCAACTCGCAAGGGGACTAGCCTTTCCTGAGGTCACCAGAGAATGTCCCTGAGGTCCCCGTCGTACGTCGAGAGCACCTGCCGCACCTCGAGAAACTCCAGGAGGTTCTCCTCTCCAGGCGAGATGAGGCCCATTTCCGCTGAGGCGTCTTGAGGCTAATCACATCTAAGATCTGGAACTTCCAAAGGGTCCTTCACACCGTTGCTGCAACTCAAGAAGTTCCCCGACATACCCGTCTCCACTCGAGAGGAAGCACGAGAGTCCCGGCCACATCCAGAATAGCCCCGTTTCTGCCTCCTAGCTCGAGAGGAGGTATCCTTTCCCTGCGTGGTCGGGAAAGAATTCCCGGCATTACCGTCGCAACTCAAGAGCAGTCGCTCTCCACAAGAAAAGCGAGAGGAACTCCAGGGTCATGCCACCATTCCCAGCGTCCCCCAGATGTCTCAGTCCATTCCAGGGAATCCTGTTTTCCCTGCACTGCCTCGACTTTCAAGCCGAGGATCGACTCACACCACGGTGGCATGTGGGACAGCCCTGTGGGAAAGCCTCGCGGGAAAGCCACAGATCCCTTGATCCATGGGAAGGGAAGCGTGACACTGCTGCTACAGCTCGGGAGGAAATCGATTGTGCATGCCCCCACTCGAGAAGAGGACTGACTCCTCTGGGGAGACTCCAGAAGTACCCGAAGATCCATGTCAGCACTAGAGAGGAATCCTCAGGTTCCGGCACCGACTCCACACAATGTCTTAGGCCCCGGTATCGACGGAAGGGAATCCGGAGAGGCCCCCGAGCAACTCACATGGGGACTGGCCTTTCCTGAGGCCATCCAAAGCGGGTCCCTGAGGTCCCAGTCGTAAGTCGAGATCACCTGCCGCAAGTCGAGAAAATCCAGGAGGTTCCACCCTCCAGGCGAGATGAGGCCCATTTCCGCTGAGGCGTCTCGAGGCTAATCATATCTACCCTCTGGAACTTTCAAAGGGTCCTTCACACCCTTCCTGAAACTCAAGAAGTTCCCCGACATACCCGTCTCCTCTCTAGAGGAAACACCAGAGTCCCGCCCACATCCAGAGGAGCCCCGTTTCCGCCTCATAGCTTGAGACGAGGGATCCTTTCCCTGCGTGGTCGGGAAAGAATTCCCGGCGTTCCCGTCGCATCTCAAGTGGAGGCGCTCTCCACAGGAAAGGCGAGAGGAACTCCAGGGTCGTGCCACCATTCCCAGGGTCCACCAGATGTCTCAGTCCATTCCAGGGAAACCTGTTTTCCCTTCACTGCCTCGACTTTCAAGCCGAGAATCGACTCACACCACGGTGGCACGTGGGACAGCCCTGTGGGAAAGCCTCGTGGGAAAGCCTGGTGGGATAGCCTCGAGGGAAAGCCACAGATCCCTTGATCCACGCGATGGGAAGCCTGACACTGCTGCTACACCTCGGGAGGAAAGCGCACGTGCATGCCCCCACTCGAGACGAGAACTGACTCCCCTGGGGAGACTCCAGAAGTACCCCAAGATCCATGTCAGCACTGGAGAGGAATCCTCAGGTTCCGGCACCGACTTCACACAAGGTCTTAGGACCCGGCATCGACGGCAGAGGAAACCCGAGAGGCCCCTGAGCAACTCGCAAGGGGACTAGCCTTTCCTGAGGTCACCAGAGAATGTCCCTGAGGTCCCCGTCGTAAGTCGAGAGCACCTGCCGCAACTCGAGAAAATCCAGGAGGTTCTCCCCTCCAGGCGAGATGAGGCCCATTTCCGCTGAGGCGTCTTGAGGCTAATCACATCTAAGATCTGGAACTTCCAAAGGGTCCTTCACACCGTTGCTGCAACTCAAGAAGTTCCCAGACATACCCGTCTCCACTCGAGAGGAAGCACGAAAGTCCCGCCCACATCTAGAGGAGCCCCGTTTCCGCCTCCTAGCTCGAGAGGAGGGATCCTTTCCCTGCGTGGTCGGGAAAGAATTCCCGGCGTTCCCGTCGCATCTCAAGAGGAGGCGCTCTCCACAGGAAAGGCGAGAGGAACTCCAGGGTCGTGCCACCATTCCCAGAGTCCCCCAGATGTCTCACTCCATTCCAGGGAAACCTGTTTTCCCTGCACTGCCTCGACTTTCAAGCCGAGGATCGACTCACACCCCGGTGGCACGTGGGACAGCCCTGTGGGAAAGCCTCTTGGGAATGCCACAGATCCCTTGATATACGCGAAGGGAAGCGTGAAACTGCTGCTACAGCTCGGGAGGAAAGCGCACGTGCATGCCCCCACTCGAGACGAGGAATGACTCCCTGGGGAGACTCCAGTAGTACCCCAAGATCCATGTCAGCACTGGAGAGGAATCCTCAGGTTCCGGCACCGACTCCACACAAGATCTTAGGCCCCGGCATCGAGGGGAGAGGAATCCCGAGAGGCCCCCGAGCAACTTGCATGGGGACTGGCCTTTCCTGAGGCCACCAGAGCGGGTCCCTGAGGTCCCCGTCGTAAGTCGAGAGCACCTGCCGCAACTCGAGAAAATCCAGGAGGTTCTCCCCTCCAGGCGAGATGAGGCCCATTTCCGCTGAGGCGTCTCGAGGCTAATCACACCTAACCTCTGGAACTTCCAAAGGGTCCTTCACACCCTTGCTGCAACTCAAGAAGTTCCCCGACATACCCGTCTCCGCTCGAGAGGAAGCACGAGAGTCCCGCCCACATCCAGAGGAGCCCCGTTTCCGCCTCCTAGCTCGAGAGGAGGGATCCTTTCCCTGCGTGGTCGGGAAAGAATTCCCGGCGTTCCCGGCGCATCTCAAGAGGAGGCGCTCTCCACAGGAAAGGCAAGAGGAACTCGAGGGTCGTGCCACCATTCCCAGAGTCCGCCAGAAAATTCCTTTTCGGGAATTTTATTGGCCTTCCGCGTAAACCTAGCTATTCAACCTTTTTCCTCCAGTTAATCTTCTTACTACACTATAATTTCTTAATCTAATCTTACATTAATAAATAAAACAGGTTTCCCTGGAATGGACTGAGACATCTGGGGGACTCTGGGAATGGTGGCAAGACCCTGGAGTTCCTCTCCCCTTTCCTGTGGAGAGCGCCTCCTCTTGAGATGAGACAGGAACGCCGGGAGTTCTTTCCTGACCATGCAGGGAAAGGATCCCTCCTCTCGAGCTAGGAGGCGGAAACGGGGCTCCTCTGTATGTGGGCGGGACTCTCGTTCTTCCTCTCGAGTGGAGAGAGGTATGTCGGGGATCTTCTTGAGTTGCAGCAAGGGTGTGAAGGACCCTTTGGAAGTTCCAGAGGTTAGGTGTGATTAGACTCGAGACGTCTCAGCGGAAATGGGCCTCATCTCAACTGCAGGGGAGAACCTCCTGGGTTTTCTCGAGTTTCAGCAGGTGCTCTCCAGTTACGACCGGGACTTATGTAACCCGCTCTGGTCCACTCAGGTAATGCCAGTCGACTTGCGAGTTGCTAAGGGGCCTCTCGGGATTCCTCTCCGGTCGATGACGGGGCCTAAGACCTTTTTTGGAATCGGTGCCCGAACCTGAGGTTTCCTCTCCAGTGCTGAAATGGATCTTGGGGTACTACTGGAGTCTCCACAGGGGAGTCATCTTCGTCTCCAATGGGGGCATGCACGTGCGCTTTTCTCCCGAGCATTAGGAGCAGAGTCAATTTTCCCGTTGGGTTGATCAAAGGGTTTCTTGTTTTCCCTCGAGGCTTTCCCACGTGGCTTTCCCACGAGGCTTTCCCACAGGGCTGTCCCACGTGCCACCATCGTGTGAGTCGGTCCTCCGCGTGAACGTCGAGGCAGTGCAGGGTAAACAAGTTCCTCTGGAAAGGACTGAGACATCTGGGGGACTCTTGGAATGGTGGAACGACCCTGGAGTTCCTCTCACCTTTCTTGTGGAGCGTGCCTCCTCTTGAGATGCGACAGGTACGACAGGAATTCTTTCCCGGCCAATCAGGGAAAGCATCCCTCACATTGAGCTAGGAGGGGGAATTGGGGCTCCTCTGGATGTGGGTGGTACCCTGGTGATTCCTATGTAGTGGCGACGGGTCTCTTCTGGATCTTCTTGAGTTGCAACAAGGGTGTGAAGGACCCTTTGGAAGTTCCAGAGGTTAGGATGTGATTAGCCTCGAGACGTCTCAGTGGAAATGGGCCTCATCTCGCCTGAAGGGGAGAATCTCCTTCATTTTCTCGAGTTGTGGCAGGTGCTCTCGACTTACGACGGGGACCTCAGGGACCCGTTCTGTTGGTCTTAGGAAGACCAGTCCCCATGCGAGTTGCTAGAGGGCCTCTCGGGATTCCTCACCGGTAGATGCCGGGGCCCAAGACCTTCGGTGGAGTGGGGGCGAGAACCTGAGTATTCCTCTCCAGTGCTGACATGTTTTGGGGATACTTCTGAAGTCTCCCAAGGGGAATCAGTCCTCGTCTCGAGTGGGGGCATGCGCATGCTCTTTCCTCCCGAGCTGTAGCAGCAGTGTCATGCTTCCCGTCGCGTGGATCAATGGATCTGTGGCTTTTCCTCTAGGCTTTTCCTAGAGGATTTCCCACGAGGCTTTCCCACAGGGCTGTTCCCCTTGCCACCGTGGTGTGAGGCGATCCTCGGCATGAAAGTTTAAGCACTCTGTAAAAACAAGACCCTCTGGAATGGACTGAGACATCTGGGGACGCTTGGAATGGTGGCACGACCATGGAGTTCCTCTCTCCCTTCCTGTGGAGAGCGCCTCCACCTGAGATGCGACGGGAATGCCGGAAGTTCTTTCCCGACCAAGCAGGGAAAGGATCCCTCATCTCTAGCTAGGAGGATGAATCGGGGCTACTCTGGATGTGGGCAGGACCCTCGTGTTTCCTCTCGAGTGGAGATGGGAATGTCGGGGAACTTCTTGAGTTGCAGCAAGGGTGTGAAGGACCCTTTGGAAGTTCCAGAGATTAGATGTAATTAGCCTCGAGACACCTCATTGGAAATGGGCCTCATCTCGCCTGGAGGGGAGAACCTCCTGGATTTTCTCGAGTTGCGGCAGGTGCTCCCGACTTACGACGGGGACCTCAGGGACCCGCTCTGGTGACTTCATCAAAGGCCAGTCCCCATGCCAGATGCTGGGGGGCTTCTCTTGATAACTCTCCTGTTGATGCCCGGGCCGAACAACTAGTGTGGATTCGGGGCCGGAACCTGAGGTTTCCTCAGCAGTGCTGACATGGATATTGGGGTTCTTCTGGAGTCTCACCTGGAGAGTCAATCCTCCTCTCAAGTGAGGGCACGCACGTGTGCTTTCCTCCCGAGCTGTAGCAGCAGGGTCACGCTTCCCGTCGTGTGGATCAAGGGATCTGTGGCTTTCCCTGGAGGCTTTCCCACGAGGCTTTCTCACAGGGCTTTCCCTCGTGCCACCGTGGTGTGAGTTGATCCTCAGCGTGAAAGACGAGGCAGTGCAGGGAAAACAGGTTCCTCTGAATTGGACTGATGCTGGGAGCCAGTATGAGGACTCCCGCCCGTGATAACGTCATGAGGAAGAAAGCTGACATAGGCATGGTGTGTTCAGACTTCAGGGACCCCTCTGGAAGTTCCTATGCACGTACCCCAACAAAAATCTGCCGGCTTTTTTGCTCTGCTTTTCCACTCTTCTGACATTTTCTGGAAAAAGTCAATTCAGGGCTTTAGTCTTCTGCATTTGAAAGAGTGTTTCAATCCAAAAACCCCTCTGAATGCTTTCTAGCCTGCCTGCAGGACTCGTACAGCTGGGCATGTGATTGTTTGAGGCCTCCTTTCCCCAGGAGGCACAGGAAGCTTAAAACATCCTAGGAATGTAGGGGCATCCGAGGAGTCAAAATCTTTATAATAGGACTGATTAAAAGTTTCATTTTTGGGGTCAATGCTTGCTGCTAAATTTTCATATCCTTTATTTTTAGATAGAGTTGGTATATTAAAAAAACAAGTAGTAGACCTGGTATTAGCAACATTAGATCTTTGAGTTAAGTACCTTCTTTGTTATAACCCACTGCACCTTTGTTCTATAGAGATGTAACTTTAATGCTTTAAGGAAATGCAGATTAAAGAAAAACACTTCAGAGGAAACAAAATTAACATTCATTAAGGAAGAGAGCCAAAAAGTGTTTAACAAGCCTCTTGGCCAGAAGATAATGTAAATCACCAGAGACCTTTTGTATACAAAATGATGTACAGAAAGAGTCTGGGGTGCGAACGCTACATAATTTTGTGTTACCCATTGAACTCCATGTTTTATCAAAAGTATAAAAGGCTTTATGAACAATAAAGGATGGGGCCAGTTTCTCGGACCAGTTTCTCGAACTAGTCTCTCGGCCTGGTTTCTTGGGACTCAGGCTCCCCCCGTGTCTTTTTCTCTCTTTCTTCTTCTCTCCCTTTCCTTCTCTCTGCTTTTTACTTTAACTTCAGGCTGAATCTCCACCAGGGGCGCGGAGGCTCGTCAGGTCTACTTACTTGCCTGGCTGTTAAGACCTGCACGAAAGGGAGCTTAAGGCGAGGCACCCTTAGATATTCAAGCAGGGGCTGGTGGCCCAACGTAGATGGTGAAAATTCCTTGTCTGGAATTTTATTGGTCTTTCCACGTAAACCAAGCTATTCAGCCCTTTTCCTCCAGTTAATCTTCTTACTACACTATAATTTCTTAATCTAATCTTACATTAATAAATAAAAAAGACTTTCCACGACAACGCCGTCCATCCGTCGAATTCCCTGGATCCAGCGGGGCTGGACCCCGGCAGACTGAGATATCTGGGGGACTCTTGGAATGGTGGCACGACCCTGGAGTTCCTCCGCCTTTCCTGTGGAGAGCGCCTCCTAATGAGATGCGACGGGAACACCGGGAATTCTTTCCCGAACATGCAGGGAAAGGATACCTGACCTCGAGGTGTGAGGCGGAAACGGGGCTCCTCTGGATGTGGGCGGTATTCTCGTGCTTCTTCTCGAGTGGAGTCAGGTATGTCGGAGAACTTCTTGAGTTGCAGCAAGGGTGTGAAGGAACCTTTGGAAGTTCCAGATGTTAGGTATGGTTTAGCCTCGAGACGCCTTAGAGGAAAAGGGCCTCATCTCGCCTGGAGGGGAGAACGTCCTGGATTTTCTGGAGTTGCGGCAGGTGCTCTTGACTTACTACGGGGACCTCAGGGACCCGCTCTGGTGGCCTCAGGAAAGGCCAGTCCTCATGCAAGTTGCTCGGGGGCCTCTCGAGATTCCTCTCCCGTCGATGCCGGGGCCTAAGACCCTGTGTGGAGTCGGTGCCGGAACCTGAGGTTTCCTCTCCAGTGCTGACATGGATCTTGGGGTACTTCTGGAGTCTCCCCAGGGGAGTTAGTCGTCGTCTTGTGTGGGGGCATGAACGTGCACTTTCCTCCCGAGCTGTAGCAGCAGTGCAACGCTTCCCTTCGCGTGGATCAAGGGATCTGTGGCTTTCCCTCGAGGCTTTCCCACGAGGCTTTCCCACAGGGCTGTCCCACGTGCCATCGTGGTGTGAGTCGATCCTCGGCTAGAAATTCGAGGCAGTGCAGGGAAATCAGGTTTCCCTGAAATGGACTGAGACATCTGGGGGACTCTGGGAATGGTGGCACGACCCTGGAGTTCCTCTCGCCTTTCCTGTGGAGAGCGCCTCCTCTTGAGATGCGACAGGAACGCCGGGAATTCTTTCCCGAACACGTAGGGAAAGGATCCCTCCTCTCGAGCTAGGAGGCGGCAAACGGGGCTCCTATGGATGTGGGCGGATCTCTGGTGCTTCCTCTCGAGTGGAGACGGGTATGTCGGGGAACTTCTTGAGTTGCAGAAAGGGTGTGAAGGGTCCTATGGAAGTTCCAGATGTTAGGTGTGATTAGCCTCGAGACGCCTCAGCGGAAATGGGCCTCATCTCGCCTGGAGGGGAGAACCTCCTGGATGTACTCAAGTTGCGGCAGGTGCTCTCGACTTACGATCGGGGACTTCAGGGACCCACTCTGGTGGCCTCAGGAAAGGCCAGTCCCCATGCGAGTTGCTCGGGGTCCTCTCGGGATTCTTCTCCCGTCGATGCCGGGGCCTAAAACCTTGTGTGGAGACGGTGCCGGAACCTGAGGATTCCTCTCCAGTGCTGACATGGATCTTGGGGTATTTCTGGAGTCTCCCCAGGGGAGTCAGTCCTCGTCTCGAGTGGGGGCATGCACGTGCGCTTTCCTCCCGAGCTGTAGCAGCAGTGTCACGCTTCCCTTCGCCTGGATCAAGGGATCTGTGCCTTTCCCTTGAGGCTCTCACACGAGGCTTTCCCAGAGAGGCTTTCCCACAGGGCTGTCCCACGTGCCACCGTGGTGTGAGTCGATCCTCGGCTTGAAAGTCGCGGCAATCGAGGGAAAACAGATTTCCCTGGAATGGACTTAGACATCTGCGGGACTCTGGGAATGGTGGCAAGGCCCGAGAGTTCCTCTCGCCTTCCAGTGGAGAGTGCCTCCTCTTGAGATGCGACGAGAACGCCGGGAATACTTTCCCGACCACGCAGGGAAAGGATCCCTCCTCTCTAGCTAGGAGGCGGAAACGGGGCTCCTCTGGATGTGGGCGGGACTCTCTTGCTTGCTCTCGAGTAGAGACGGGAATATTGGGGGAATTCTTGAGTTGCAGCAAGGGTGTGAAGGACCCTTTGGAAGTTTCAGAGGTTAGGTGTGATTAGCCTCGAGACGCCTCAGCGGAAATGGGCCTCATCTCGTCTGGAGGGGACAACCTCATGGATTGTTCTAGTTGCGGCAGGTGCTCTCGCCTTACGATGGGGACCTCAGGGACCCGCTCTGGTGGCCTCAGGAAAGGCCAGTCCCCATGCGAGTTGCTCGGGGCCTCTCGGGATTCCTCTCCCGTCGATGCCGGGGCCTAAGACCCTGTGTGGAGTCGGTTCCGGAACCTGAGGTTACCTCTCCAGTGCTGACATGGATCTTGGGGTAGTTCTGGAGTCTCCCCAGGGGAGTTAGTCATCGTCTTGTGTGGGGGCATGAACGTGCGCTTTCCTCCCGAGCTGTAGCAGCAGTGTCGCGCTTCCCTTCGCGTGGATCAAGGGATCTGTGGATTTCCCTCGAGGCTTTCCCACGAGGCTTTCCCAAAGGGCTGTCCCACGTGCCACCGTGGTGTGAGTCGATCCACGGCTTGAACGTCGAGGTAGTGCAGGGAAAACAGATTTCCCTGGAATGGACTGAGACATCTGTGGAACTCTGGGAATGGTGGCACGACCCTGGAGTTCCTCTCGCCTTTCCTGTGGAGAGCGCCTCTTCTTGGGATGCGACGGGAATACCGGGAATTTTTCCCTACCACGCAGGACAGGATCCCTCCTCTCGAGCTCTGAGGCGGAAACGGGGCACCTCTGGATATGGCGGAACTCTAGTGCTTCCTCTCGAGTGGAGTCGGGTATGTCGGTGAACTTCTTGAGTTGCAGCAAGGGTGTGAAGGACCCTTGGAAGTTCCAGAGGTTAGGTGTGATTAGCCTCGAGACGCCTTAGCGGAAATGGGCCTCATCTCGCCTGCAGGGGAGAACCTCCTGGATTTTCTCGAGTTGTGGCAGGTGCTCTCGACTTACGACGGGGACCTCAGGGACCCGCTCTCGTGGCCTCAGTAAAGACGAGTCCCCATGCGAGTTGCACGGGGGCCACTCGGGATTCCTCTCCCGTCGATGCCGGGGACTAAGACCTTGTGTGGAGTCGGTGCCGGAACCTGAGGTTTCCTCTCCAGTGCTGACATGGATCTTGGGTACTTCTGGAGTCTCCCCAGGGGAGTCAGTCCTTGTCTCGAGTGGGGCATGCACGTGGCTTTCCTCCAGAGCAGTAGCAGCAGGTCATATTTCTGTCGTGTGATCAAGGATCTGTGGCTTTCGCTTGAGTCTTTTCCACGAGGATTTCCCACGAGGCTTTCCACAGGGCTGTCCCACGTGCCACCGTGGTGTGAGTCGATCCTCGCTTGAAAGTGAGGCAGTGCAGGAAAACAGGTTTCCCTGAAATGGACTGAGACATCTGGGGGACTCTGGGAATGGTGGCACGACCCTGGAGTTCCTCTCGCCTTTCCTGTGGAGAGCGCCTCCTCTTGAGATGCGACGGAAACGCCGGAATTCTTTCCCAACCACGCAGGGAAAGGATCCCTCCTCTCGAGCTAGGAGGCGGAAACGGGGCCTCTGGATGTGGGCGGGACTCTCGTGCTTCCTCTCGAGTGGAGACGGGTATGTCGGGGAATTCTTGAGTTGCAGCAAGGTGTGAAGGACCCTTTGGAAGTTCCAGAGGTTAGGTGTTATTAGCCTCGAACGCCTCAGGAAATGGGCCTCATCTCGCCTGGAGGGGAGAACCTCCTGGATTTTCTCGAGTTGTGGCAGGTGCTCTCGACTTACGACGGGGACCTCAGGGACGGCTCTGGTGGCCTCAGGAAAGGCCATCCCCATGCGAGTTTCTCGGGGTCTCGGGATTCCTCTCCGTCGATGCCGGGGCCTAACCTTGTGTGGAGTCGGTGCCGGAACCTGAGGATTCTCTCCAGTGCTGACATGGATCTTGGGTACTTCTGGAGTCTCCCCAGGGGAGTCAGTCCTCGTCTCGAGTGGGCATGCACGTGCGCTTTCCTCCAGCTGTAGCAGCAGTGTCACGCTTCCATTCGCGTGGATCAGGGATCTGTGGCTTTCCCTCGAGGCTTTCCCACGAGGCTTTTCTTTCCACAGGCTGTCCCACGTGCACCGTGTGTGAGTCGATCCTCGGCTTGAAAGTCGAGGCAGTGCAGGGAAAACAGGTTTCCCTGGAATGGACTGAGACATCTGGGGGACTCTGGGGAATGGTGGCACGACCCTGGAGTTCCTCTCGCCTTTCCTGTGGAGAGCGCTCTCTGAGATGCGACGGGAACGCCGGGAATTCTTTCCCGACACGCAGGAAAGGATCCTCTCTCGAGCTAGGAGGCGGAAACGGGGCTCCTCTGGATGTGGGCGGGACTCTCGTGCTTCCTCTCGAGTGGAGACGGGTATGTCGGGGAACTTCTTGAGTTGCAGCAAAGGGTGTGAAGGACCCTTTGGAAGTTCCAGAGGTTAGGTGTGATTAGCCTCGAGACGCCTCAGCGGAAATGGGCCTCATCTCGCTGAGGG
>NW_017218437.1:0-11913 GCF_001704415.2 Capra hircus | reverse complement strand
CTGGAATGGACTGAGACATCTGGGGACTCTGGGAATGGTGGCACGACCCTGGAGTTCCTCTCGCCTTTCCTGTGGAGAGCCTCCTCTTGAGATGCGACGGGAACGCCGGGAATTCTTTCCCGACCACGCAGGGAAAGGATCCCTCCTCTCGAGCTAGAGGCGGAAACGGGGCTCCTCTGGATGTGGGCGGGACTTCGTGCTTCCTCTCGAGTGGAGACGGTATGTCGGGGAACTTCTTGAGTTGCAGCAAGGGTGTGAAGGACCCTTTGGAAGTTCCAGAGGTTAGTTGTGATTAGCCTCGAGACGCCTCAGCGGAAATGGGCCTCATCTCGCCTGGAGGGAGAACCTCCTGGATTTTCTCGAGTTGCGGCAGGTGCTCTCGACTTACGACGGGGACCTCAGGGACCCGCTCTGGTGGCCTCAGGAAAGCCAGTCCCCATGCGAGTTGCTCGGGGGCCTCTCGGGATTCCTCTCCGTCGATGGGGGCCTAAGATCTTGTGTGGAGTCGGTGCCGGAACCTGAGGATTCCTCTCCAGTGCTGACATGGATCTTGGGGTACTTCTGGAGTCTCCCCAGGGAGTCAGTCCTCGTCTCGAGTGGGGCATGCACGTGCGCTTTCCTCCCGAGCTGTAGCAGCAGTGTCACGCTTCCCTTCCGTGGATCAAGGATCTGTGGCTTTCCCTCGAGGCTTTCCCACAGGGCTGTCCCACGTGCCACCGTGTGTGAGTCGATCCTCGGCTTGAAAGTCGAGGCAGTGCAGGGAAAACAGGTTTCCCTGGAATGGACTGAGACATCTGGGGACTCTGGGAATGGTGGCACGACCCTGGAGTTCCTCTCGCCTTTCCTGTGGAGAGCGCCTCCTCTTGAGTGCGACGGGAACGCCGGGAATTCTTTCCCGGCAGGGAAAGGATCCCTCCTCTCGAGCTAGGAGCGGAAACGGGCTCCTCTGGAGTGGGCGGGACTCTCGTGCTTCCTCTCGAGTGGAGACGGGTATGTCGGGGAACTTCTTGAGTTGCAGCAAGGGTGTGAAGGACCCTTTGGAAGTTCCAGGTTAGGTGTGATTAGCCTAGACGCCTCAGCGGAAATGGGCCTCATCTCGCCTGGAGGGAGAACCTCCTGTACTTCTCGAGTTGCGGCAGGTGCTCTCGACTTACGACGGGGACCTCAGGGACCCGCTCTGGTGGCTTCAGGAAAGGCCAGTCCCCATGGGAGTTGCTCGGGGCCTCTCGGCTTCCCCTCCCCGATGCCAGGGCCTAAGATCTTGTGTGGAGTCGGTGCCGGAACCTGAGGATGCCTCTCCAGTGCTGACATGGATTCTGGGGACTTCTGGAGTCTCCCCAGGGGAGTCAGTGCTCGTCTCGAGTGGGGGCATGCATGTGCGCTTCCTCCCCTCCAGGCAAAATGAAGCCTATTTCCGCTGACACATCTCAAGGCTAAGCACACTTAAACTCTGGAACTTCCAAAGGGTCCTTCACACCCTTGCAGCAAATCAAGAAGTTCCCCGACATACCCGTCTCCACTCAAGTGGAAGCACGATAGTTCCGCCCGCATCCAGAGGAGCCCCGTTTCCGCCTCATAGCTCGAGAGGAGGGATCCTTTCCCTGCGAGGTCGGGAAAGAATTCCTGGCGTTTCCGTCGCATCTCAAGAGGAAGGCGTTCTCCACAGGAAAGGCGAGAGGAACTCCAGGGACATGCCACCATTCTCCGAGTCCCCCCAGATGTCTCAGTCCATTCCAGGGAAACCTGTTTCCCTGCACTGACTCGACTTTCAAGCCGAGGATCGACTCACACCACTGTGGCACGTGGGACAGCCCTGTGGCAAAGCCTCGTGGGAAAGCCTCGTGGGAAAGCCCGAGGGAAAGCCACAGATACCTTGATCCACGCGAAGGGAAGCGCTGACACTGCTGCTACAAGCTGGGGAGGAAAGCGCACGTGCATGCCCTCAACTCGAGACGAGGACTGACTCCCCTGGGGAGACTCCAGCAGTACACCAAGATCCATGTCAGCACTGGAGAGGAATCCTCAGGTTACCGGCACGACTCTACGTAAGGTCTGAGGCCCGGCATCGACGGGAGAGGAATCCGGAGAGGTCCCCGAGCAACTCGCATGGGGACTGGCAATTTCCTGAGGCCACCAGAGGCGGGTCCCTGAGGTCCCCATCGTAAGTCGAGAGCACCTGCCGCAACTCGAGAAAATCCAGGAGTTCTCCCCTCCAGGCGAGATGAGGCCCATTTCCATTGAGGCATCTCGGGCTAATCACACCTAACCTCTGAACTTCCAAAAGGGTCCTTCACACCCTTGCTGCAACTCAAGAAGTTCCCCGACATACCCGTCGACACTCGAGAGGAAGTACGAGAGTCCCGCCCACATCCAGAGGAGCCCCGTTTCCGCCTCCTAGCTCGAGAGGAGGGATCCTTTCCCTGCGTGGTAGGGAAAGAATTTCCGGTGTTCCCGTTGCATCTCAAGAGGAGGTGCTCTCCACAGGAAAGGCGAGAGGAAGTCCAGGGTCGTGACACCATTCTCCAGAGTCCCCCAGATGTCTCAGTCCATTCCAGGGAAACCTCTTTTCCCTGCACTGCCTCGACTTTCAAGCCCAGGGTCGACTTTCACCACGGTGGCACGTGGGACAGCCCTGTGGGAAAGCCTCGTGGGAAAGTCTCGTGGGAAAGCCTCGAGGGAAAGCCACGATCCCTTGATCCCAGGCGAAGGGAAGCGTGACACTGCTGCTACAGCTCGGGAGGAAAGCACACGTGCATGCCCCCACTCGAGACGAGGACTGACTCCCCTGGGGAGACTCCAGAAGTACCCCAAGATCCATGTCAGCACTGGAGAGGAATCCTCTGGTTCTGGCACCGACTCCAAACAAGGTCTTAGGCCCCGGCATCGACGGGAGAGGAATCCTGAGAGGCCACCGTGCAACTCGCATGGGGACTGGCATTTCCTCAGGCCACCAGAGCGGTTCCCTGAGGTCCCCGTCAAAGGTCGAGAGCACCTGCCGCAACTCGAGAAAATCCAGGTGGTTGTCCCTTCCAGGCAGAGATGGCGCCATTTCCGCTGGGCGTCTCGAGGCTAATCACACCTAACCTCTGGAATTCCAAAGGGTCCTTTCACACCTTGCTGCAACTCAAGAAGTTCCCCGACATACCCGTCTCCACTCGAGAGGAGGCACGAGAGTCCCGCCCACATCCAGAGGAGCCCCGTTTCCGTCTCATAGCTGCGAGAGGAGGGATCCTTTCCCAGCGTGATCGCGAAAGAATTCTCGGGAGTCGCTCTCCACAGGAAAGGGCGAGAGGAACTCCCTGTCATGCCACCATTCCCAGAGTCCCCCAGATGTCTCAGTCATTCCAGGAAATCCTGTTTTCCCTGCACTGCCTCGACTTTCAAGCCGAGGATCAACTCACACCACGGTGGTACGTGGGACAGCCCTGTGGGAAAGCCTCGTGGGAAAGCCTCTGAGGGAAAGCCACAGATCCCTTGATTCACGCGAAGGGAAGCGTGACACTGCTGCTACAGCTCGGGAGGAAAGCGCACGTGCATGCCCCCACTCGAGACGAGGACTGACTCCCTCGGGAGACTCCAGTAGTACCCCAAGATCCATGTCAGCACTGGAGAGGAATCCTCAGGTTCCGGCACCGACTCCGTACAAGGTCTCAGACCCCGGCATCAACGGGAGAGGAATCCCGAGAGGCCATCGAAGCAACTCGCATGGGGACTGGCCTTTCCTCAGGACACCGGAGAGGGTCCCTGAGGTCCCCGTCGTAATTCTAGAGCACCTGCCACACTCGAGAAAATCCAGGAGGTTCTCCCCTCCAGGCGAGATGAGGCCCATTTCCGCTGAGGCGTCTCGAGGCTAATCACACCTAACCTCTGGAACTTCCAAAGGTTCCTTCACACCTTAGCTGCAACTCAAGAAGTTCCCCGACACACCCGTCTCCACTCCAGAGGAAGCACGAGGGTCCCGGCCACATCCAGAGGAGCTCCGTTTCCGCCTCCAAGCTAAAGATGAGGGATCCTTCCCTGCTTCCTCGGGATAGAATTCCCGACGTTTCCGAACGCTTCTCAGAGGAGGCCCACTGCACAGGAAAGGCGAGAAGAACTCATGGGTCGTGCCACCATTCCAAGAGTCCCCCAGATATCTCAGTCCATTCCAGAGGATCCTGTTTTCCCTGCACTGCTTCGACTTTCACGCCGAGGATCGACTCACACCACGGTGGCACGTGGGAGGGCCCTGTGGGAAAGTCTCGTGGGAAAGCCTTGAGGGAAAGCCACAGGTCCCTTGATCCACGCGAAGGGAAGCGTGACACTGCTGCTACAGCACGGGAGGAAAGCGCACGTGCATGCCCCCACTCGAGACGAGGACTGACTCCCCTTGGGAGACTCCAGAAGTACCCCAACATGCATGTCCAGCCTTGGAGAGGAATCCTCAGATTCCGGCCCCGACTCCACACAAGGTCTTAGGCCCTGGCATCGACGGGAGTGGAATAGCGACAGGCCCTCTAGCAACTCGCATGGGGACTGGCCTTTCCTGAGGTCACCAGAGCGGGTCCCTGAGGTCCCCGTCGTAAGTCGAGAGCACCTGCCGCAACTCGGTAAAATCCAGGCGGTTCTCTCCTCCAGGCGAGATGAGGCCCGTTTCCCCTGAGGTGTCTCGAGGCTAATCACACGTGACCTCTGGAACTTCCAAAGAGTCTTTCACAGTCATGCTGCAACTCAAGAAGTTCCCCGACATACCCGTCTCCACTCAAGAGGAAGCACGAGTGTTCCGGCCACATCCAGAGGAGCTCCGTTTCCGGCTCGTAGCTCGAGATGAGCGATCCTTTCCCTGATTGGTCGGGAAAGAATTCCCGGCATTCCCATCGCATCTCAAGAGGAGGCGCTCTCCAAAGGAAAGGGGAGAGGAACTGCAGGGTCGTGCCACCATTCCGAGACTCACCCAGATGTCTCAGTCCATTCCACAGGAACCTGTTTTCCCTGCACTTGCCTTGGCCTTCATGCCGAGGATCGACTCACACCACCGTCACACGTGGGACAGCCCTGTGGGAAAGCCTAGTGGGAAAGACTCGAGGGAAAGCCACAGATCCCTTGGTCCAGGCATGGGGAAGCGTGACACTGCTGCTACAGCATGGAGGAAAGGGCACGCTCATGCCCCCACTCGAGACGAGGCCTGACTCCCTTGTGGAGACTCGAGAAGTACCACAAAATCCATGTCAGCACTGGAGAGGAATCCTCAGCTTCCGGCCCCGACTCCACACAAGGTCTTAGGCCCCCGGCATCGACGGGAGAGGAATCACGAGAGGCCCCCTAGCAACACGCATGATGACTGGCGTTTCCTGCGGCCGCCAGAGCGGGTCCCTGAAGTCCCCGATCGTAACTCGAGAGCACCTGCTGAAACTCGGGAATATCCAGGAGCCTCTCCATTCCAGGCGACATGAGGCCCATTTCCGCTGAGGCATCTCGAGACTAACCACACCTAACCTCTGGAACTTCCAAAGGGTCCTTCACACCCTTGCTGCAAGCTCAAGAAGTTCCCCGACATACCCGTTCCTCTTCACATTCAGCCATAATGGTGGTGTCATCTGCATATCTAAGTTTATTGATATTTCTACCGGCAATCTTGATTCCAGCTCATGTATCTTCCATCCCAGCATTTTTCATGATGTACTCTGCATAGAAGTTAAATAAACAGGGTGACAATATACAGCCTTTGCATACTCCTTTTCCTTTTTGGAACCAGTCTGTTGTTCCATGTCCTACTCTAACTGTTGCTTCCTGACCTTCATCCAGATTTCTCAAGAGGCAGGTTAGGTGGTCTGGTATTCCCATCTCTTTCAGAATTGTGGCTAAAACAACAGTATAAGGACCTTTCCGATGTCAGGCCAAGGAATTGTGTTTCCAGTCATTGAGCCACACCTGATCACTGAGCACAAATTCATGAATCTGTTCCTCAAGGGGGAATGATATTCTTTTTTATACAAACTTAGTTACCTGATTTATTACCTTACCTAATTGTTCCATCTGCTGTGAAATCCCACCCCCTTACTTGTGGCAAATCTGCTAACACCTGCCTCACTGTGGGAGGGGGTCTCCCATAGAAAATTTCATAAGGACAACAACTATGGGAACGTGCAGTTACCCGTAATATGAGTAAGTCTGCCGGAAGCAAGCCCATCCATGTACAGTCAGTCTCTATGATCCATTTTGAAAGTGTCTCTTCAAGAGTTTGGTTGTTTCTTTCCACCATTCCAGAACACTGGGGCCTATATGCTGTATGTAATTTCCACTGATATTTAGAGCTTCACATACCTGTTAATTAACGCGGCTGCAAAGACAGGGCCATTGTCGGATTCTATACTGGTTGGAAACCCAAGTCTGGGAATTATTTCTCAAATCAGCGAGCTACTTCGTTTTCTTTTTCAGATCAGGTAGGGAAGGCCTCTGCCCAACCGGAGAAGGTACCTACTATTCTAGTAAGTATGATAACAGGTGACTGCCTTTGCTTCCCCGAAGGACACTCGCTTTCCCTGCATCCTGAGAACTCCACGTCTCAGCCAGTTGGAAAAGCGCTTCTTGGAGGTCATTATTCAGGGGCAATTTCCCCTGGAGCCCGGGGCCATAGGGAGCGGCTCCACACTCCCAGGGAAAGGCAGAGCCACAGCCACACATCTGTCCCATCCCCTTTGCTCTGTAGGAGAGCTCTAGTGAGCCTAGGTCTGTCAGGAAAATTCTTGGCTCCTATGGGGACACATTCTATGTGTGAAACTGCATCCAGGACCTAGGGGCCACAGGGCGCCTGTTTCTCTCGGGGGCAGAGGGGTGGGGGGCCTGAAGCAGTGCGGCCCAGCAACAGCTTCCACATCCATCCAATTGCTCTTTTCTTACCTCTGATAGAACTAGCTTTGTTCCAGCCTTTGGCAATTTGGAGGCAAGCGGGCCCCACTTCCTCCCCAAGGAGGCATGGGACCTAATTTGAGTGGAAAGGCCCCTCACGGAGCTGAACCCAGGAAGGCACCCAGTCATGTCTGACACATTCCTGCATCCTGCTTCTTCATGAGCAATACCGCTATAAGCTAGGAATGTCTTTCCAAGGCTCAGAAAGGACAGGGGAGATGCATGGTGCTGCCTCTGGAATTTCGGTCCTCTGAGCAGACCTGGAGGTCTCCCCTTGAAGAAGCTAACCAGTTTCTTCCAAATACAGGCTTGCAAACACACACTGGGTGGCTGCCTCTTCTTCCCTGAAGGACGATCACTTTCCCCGCATCCTGTGAACTCTGCATCCCAGCCTGCTGGAAAAGCGCTTCTTGGAGGTCATTTTTCAGGGACAATTTTCCCTGGAGCCCGGGGCCGTAGGGAGGGCCCCATGCTCGCTGTGAAAGGCAGAGTCACATCCACAGTCTGTTCTACCCCTTTTGCCCTGTGGGAGAGCTCTAGTGAGCCTAGGTCTGTCAGGAAAATTCTTGGCTCCTATGGGGACACACCCTGTGTGTTAACCTGCCATATCGGACCTAGGGGCCACAGGGGCGCCTGTTCCTCTCGGGGGGACCCTGAAGTGGTGCGGACCCAGCAACAGCCTGAACATCCATCCGATTGCTCTTTTCTTCCTTCTGATAGAGCTAGCTTTGCTTCTCGCTTTGGCATTTCGGAAGCCAGGGGGAGCCCCACCGCTGTTGTCCTGGGGTCTATTGGAGGTACCGGGTCTATTGGACCCCAGCATGGCACCCGACCCCCTCAGACACACTCCCGCAGCCTCCTTCCCCATGGGCAGGACTGTTCTGACCTAGGAATGTGTTCCCAAGGCTCAGAAAATGCAGGGAGACACACGGCCCTGACTCTGGAACTGAGGCCATTGGAGCAGGCCTGGAGGTCTGACGTCTGAGACGCCAAACACTTGCTGCAAGATACAGGTGTGAAAACACACTCTCTGGGGCTGCCTTTCCTTCCTCCAAGGAAGAGAGCTTTTCCAGTCTCCTCCGTGCTGAGTCATACAAGGCTGGAAAGGTCTGGCTTAGAGGGCATTTCTCAGCGGCAATGGCCCCTGAGGCCCTGCACACAGGGAGGGATCCTACCCTCCCGGGGAAGTCAAAGCAACCTCCAAACAGCTGTTCTATCATGTTTCCTCTGCAGGAGGGAGCTAGTGAGCCCAGGTCTGTCTGGAACGTTCTTGGATCCTGCGGGGAAATCATCCTGGGAGCCCACCTGGATACCAGTCGTAGGGGCTAAAAATTCGCATTTTCCTTCCTTGGAGCCCTAACGCAGTACAGCCTAGCAACTGCTTGAAAATCCATCCTGTTGCTGTTTTCTTCCCTCTGACAGAGCGAGCTTTGCTCCCCATTTTGGGATTTCAGAAGCAAGGTGGTGGCCTGCAACTCCTTGCCTGGGGTCCATTGGAGGTGCAAGGTGCCCTCGACCAGGTGACCCCAGCATGACACCTGGCCCCCTCAGACACACTCCCGCAGCCTGCTTCCCCATGGGCAGGACTGCTCTCACCTAGGAATGTGTTTGCAAGGCCAGGAAACTGCAGGGAGACACAAGACCCTGATTCTGGCATTGAGTCTGTTGGAACAGGCCTGCAGGTCTTCTGTCTAACAAGCCAAACACTTGCTGCAAGATACAGGCCTGAAAACACACTCTTGGGCTGCCTTTCCTTCCTCCAAGGAAGAGAGTTTTCTCAGACTCCTGTGGGCTGAGAGCCACACAGGGCTGAAAAGCACTTGCTGGGAGATTCTTTTTCATTGGCCATGGCCCCTGAGGCCCTGTGCTCAGGGAGGGCTCCCTCCCTCCCAGGGAAAGTCAAAGGAAGCTCCAAACGGCTGTTCAATCATGTTTCTGAGAGAGTCATTGCCAAGGCAGGTTTCTAAGAAGTTCAAGGGTCCCCAAGGAGAGAGGGGTCTAGAATTCTCAAGGAGGAAGAAAGGACAAACTGTTTTCCCTCTACATTCCTTAGGATTATATAACAATCATGCATCCTTCTTGAGGACGGTCTCTGGAAAAAACCTTCTGGCTAATCCTGTTATCTTAAAATGTCAATTATGGGAGTAGGTCTAGTGAGTCTTTACAACCTCCAGACATTCTTTTGTTCGTTGTCATAACTTATTGGAGAGTATATAACTCCATTACCAACACTAGCAAGGGGGTACGCTTTCTGCCCCTTGTGATGTCTCTGTCAGAAGCTTTCTCTATCTCCTTTATCCTTTAATAAAACTCTATTGCACAAAAGCTCTGAGCAATCAAGCCTCGTCTTGGGCCCTGGATTGAATTCTTCTCCTCCATAAGCCAAGAATCCCAGCATCTTTTCGTGGTTCAGCAACAATATTTCATTTCCTCTGCAGGAGAGAGCTAGTGAGCTTAGGTCTGTCTGGAACATTCTTGGATCCTGTGGGGAAAATATCCTGTGCACACATCTGGATACTGGGCCTAGAGGCCAAAATTTGCATTTCTTTCCCGGGGAGCCCTAACGTGGTGTGACTTAGCAACTGCTTGAAAATCCATCCCATTGCTGTTTTCCTCCTTCTGACAGAGCTAGCTTTGTTCCCTGCTTTGGGATATCTCAACCGAAGGGCCAGTCCATAGCTACTCGCCTGGGGCCCATTGGATGTGCAAGGTGCCCTCGACTAGGTGACCCCTAGCATGGCACTCAGCCCGCTCAGACACACTCCCGAGGCTTCTTTCTCATGGGAAGCACTGCTCCAACCTAGGAATGTGTCTGCAATGCTTGGAAAGTGCAGTGAGACACACAGCCCTGACTCTGCAATTGAGGCCCTCAGAGCAAGCCTGCAGCTCTGATGTCTGAGAAGCAAAACACTTGCTGCAAAGAGAGGCCTGAAAACACACTCTCTGTGGATGACTTTCCTTCCTCTAAGGAAGATAGTTTTCCCAGTCTCCTGCTTCCTGAATGTCACACAGCTGGAATGCGCTTGCTTGGAGGTCGTGATTCAGTGGCAATGACCCCTGAGGCCCTTTGCCCAGGGAGGGCTCCCACACTCACAGGCAAATCAAAGGCAACTTCCAAGTGAGTCAGCTCTTCACATCAAATGGCCACAGTATTGGAGTTTCAGGTTCAGTATTAGTCCTTCCAATGTATATTCAGACCTGATTTCCTTTAGGATGGAGTGGTTGCGTCTCCTTGTAGTCTAAGCGACCTACAAGCATCTTCTCCAACACCACAGTTCAAAAGCATCCAATTTTCAGCTGTCACTTTCTTTATAGTACATCTTTCATATCCATCCATGACATATGGAAAAACCATAGCCTTGACTGGATGGATCTTTGTTGGCAAAGCAACGTCTCGGCTTTTTAATATGCTGTCTAGTTTGGTCATCACTTTTTCTTCCAAGTCATAAATATGTTTTAAGTTCATGGAGGCAGCCATCACCTGCAGTGATTTCCAAGCCCCCCAAAATAGTCTGCTGCTGTTTCCAATGTTTTCCCATCTATTTGCCATGAAGTGATGAGACTGGATGCAATGATTTTAGTTTTCTGAATGCTGAGCTTTAAGCTAACTTTTTCACTCTCCTCTTTCACTTTCATCAGGAGACTCTTTAGTTCTTATACACTTTCTGCCATAAGGGTGGTGTCGTCTGCATATCTGAGATTCTTGATATTTCTCCCAGCAATCTGGATTCCAGCGTGTGCTTCCTCCAGCCCAGTGTTTCTCATGATGTACTCTGCATATAAGTTAAATAAGCAGGGTGACAATATACAGCCTTGACATATTCCTTTTCCTATTTAGAACCAGTCTGTTGTTCCATGTCCAGTTCGAACTGTTTCTTCCTGACCTGCATACAGGTTTCTCAAGAGACAGGTCAGGTGGTCTGGTATTCCCATCTCTTTCAGAATTTTTCCCAGTTTATTGTGATCCACACAGTCAAAGGCTTTGGCATAGTCAATAAAGCAGAAATAGATGTCTTTTTTTCTGGAACTCTCTTGCTTTTTCAATGATCCAGTGGATGTTGGCAGTTTGATCTCTGGTTTCTCTGCATTTTTTTAAATCCCTCTTGAACATTTGGAAGTTCACAGTTCATGTGAACTTGGAGAATTTTGAGCATTACTTTACTAGTGTGTGAGATGAGTGCAATTGTGCAGCAGCTTGAATATTCTTTGTCATTGCCTTTCTTTGGGATTGGAATGAAAACTGACCTAATGACTAGGTGTTTTCAATTGCATATGCTGAAAGAACTGGCTGTGCAGTTTTGAAGAAAAAAAAAATCATTTTAACCCATTTTCTCTGAAGTGCAAGGCATATCATGGCCATCCCTGAATCATAAAGTCACCTTTTCTTTATGTAGTCATAGTTTCATGCCTAAATTATAGGCCAACTCATGCTCAAATGGACTCTGATGTCAGGGGCAGATCAACTAATAAAAAGCTTGGATTGTCCCTCTGGAGGAAAGTGAGATCTTGGTCCCACAAGAAGAATCTGAAGGGTTAAGGGAACTTGCAAGAGTGGGGAAAGCTTAGTCCATCCTACATGTACCAAAATCTTAAATAAGGCTTATTTACTTTACCGAAGTAAAAAAACAGATGATGAAAACAATTATAAATCAATGAAAGGTAAAGAAACTCATAGTCTGTTATCAAAAATTGCATTCTAAGAAAACTTTGTGCTCTTAACCTAGAGAGGAGACTAAATTCCATCTGGTACCAGCTTACCAGAAGACAAACAAACAAACAAACAAATTATCGTAAGCTTAAAAAAAGTATATTCCATATATCTTGAAGTAGCAGTATTTCTGCAAAGGCATCAGTGTGAAACCATAGAGGACATGGTTAAAACCTGATTAAATAGAAATTGACAATGTAATCTGGTCACTGCTGCGACTTGAAATGCTTTAATATGATAACTGGAATTATAACTGACAGCATTTGACCAGGACATATCAGATTTTCACGGATGTCATGCTTTAATATGATAACTGG
>NW_017218436.1:0-11913 GCF_001704415.2 Capra hircus | reverse complement strand
TGCAACTCAAGAAGTTCCCCGACATACCCGTCTCCACTCAAGAGGAAGCACGAGTGTCCCGGCCACATCCAGAGGAGCTCCGTTTCCGGCTCGTAGCTCGAGATGAGCGATCCTTTCCCTGATTGGTCGGGAAAGAATTCCCGGCATTCCCATCGCATCTCAAGAGGAGGCGCTCTCCAAAGGAAAGGGGAGAGGAACTGCAGGGTCGTGCCACCATTCCGAGACTCACCCAGATGTCTCAGTCCATTCCACAGGAACCTGTTTTCCCTGCACTGCCTTGGCCTTCATGCCGAGGATCGACTCACACCACCGTCACACGTGGGACAGACCTGTTGGAAAGCCTAGTGGAAAGACTCGAGGGAAAGCCACAGATCCCTTGGTCCAGGCATGGGGAAGCGTGACACTGCTGCTACAGCATGGAGGAAAGGGCACGCTCATGCCCCCACTCGAGACGAGGCCTGACTCCCTTGTGGAGACTCGAGAAGTACCACAAAATCCATGTCAGCACTGGAGAGGAATCCTCAGCTTCCGGCCCCGACTCCACACAAGGTCTTAGGCCCCGGCATCGACGGGAGAGGAATCACGAGAGGCCCCCTAGCAACACGCATGATGACTGGCGTTTCCTGCGGCCGCCAGAGCGGGTCCCTGAAGTCCCCGTCGTAACTCGAGAGCACCTGCTGAAACTCGGGAATATCCAGGAGCCTCTCCATTCCAGGCGACATGAGGCCCATTTCCGCTGAGGCATCTCGAGACTAACCACACCTAACCTCTGGAACTTCCAAAGGGTCCTTCACACCCTTGCTGCAACTCAAGAAGTTCCCCGACATACCGTTCCTCTTCACATTCAGCCATAATGGTGGTGTCATCTGCATATCTAAGTTTATTGATATTTCTACCGGCAATCTTGATTCCAGCTCATGTATCTTCCATCCCAGCATTTTTCATGATGTACTCTGCATAGAAGTTAAATAAACAGGGTGACAATATACAGCCTTTGCATACTCCTTTTCCTTTTTGGAACCAGTCTGTTGTTCCATGTCCTACTCTAACTGTTGCTTCCTGACCTTCATCCAGATTTCTCAAGAGCAGGTTAGGTGGTCTGGTATTCCCATCTCTTTCAGAATTGTGGCTAAAACAACAGTATAAGGACCTTTCCGATGTCAGGCCAAGGAATTGTGTTTCCAGTCATTGAGCCACACCTGATCACTGAGCACAAATTCATGAATCTGTTCCTCAAGGGGGAATGATATTCTTTTTTATACAAACTTAGTTACCTGATTTATTACCTTACCTAATTGTTCCATCTGCTGTGAAATCCCACCCCCTTACTTGTGGCAAATCTGCTAACACCTGCCTCACTGTGGAGGGGTCTCCCATAGAAATTTCATAAGGACAACAACTATGGGAACGTGCAGTTACCTGTAATATGAGTAAGTCTGCGCGGAAGCAAGCCCATCCATGTACAGTCCAGTCTCTATGATCATTTTGAAAGTGTCTCTTCAAGAGTTTGGTTGTTTCTTTCACCATTCCAGAACACTGGGCCTATATGCTGTATGTAATTTCCACTGATATTTAGAGCTTCACATACCTGTTAATTAACGCGGCTGCAAAGACAGGGCCATTGTCGGATTCTATACTGGTTGGAAACCAAGTCTGGGAATTATTTCTCAAATCAGCGAGCTACTTCATTTTCTTTTTCAGATCAGGTAGGGAAGGCCTCTGCACCAACCGGAGAAGGTACTACTATTCTAGTAAGTTATGATAACAGGTGACTGCCTTTGCTTCCCCGAAGGACACTCGCTTTCCCTGCATCCTGAGAACTCCAGTCTCAGCCAGTTGGAAAAGCGCTTCTTGGAGGTCATTTCAGGGCAATTTCCCTGGAGCCCGGGCCATAGGGAGCGGCTCCACACTCCCAGGGAAGGCAGAGCCACAGCCACACATCTGTCCCATCCCCTTTGCTCTGTAGGAGAGCTCTAGTGAGCCTAGGTCTGTCAGGAAATTCTTGGCTCCTATGGGACACATTCTATGTGTGAAACTGCATCCAGGACCTAGGGCCACAGGGCGCCTGTTTCTCTCGGGGGCAGAGGGTGGGGGCCTGAAGCAGTGCGGCCAGCAACAGCTTCCACATCCATCAATTGCTCTTTTCTTACCTCTGATAGAACTAGCTTTGTTCCAGCTTTGGCAATTTGGAGCAAGCGGCCCCACTTCCTCCCCAAGGAGGCATGGGACCTACTTTGAGTGGAAAGGCCCCTCACGGAGCTGAACCCAGGAAGGCACCCAGTCATGTCTGACACATTCCTGCATCCTGCTTCTTCATGAGCAATACCGCTATAAGCTAGGAATGTCTTTCCAAGGCTCAGAAAGGACAGGGGAGATGCATGGTGCTGCCTCTGGAATTCCGGTCCTCTGAGCAGACCTGGAGGTCTCCCTTGAAGAAGCTAACCAGTTTCTTCCAAATACAGGCTTGCAAACACACACTGGGTGGCTGCCTCTTCTTCCCTGTAGGACGATCACTTTCCCCGCATCCTGTGAACTCTGCATCACAGCCTGCTGGAAAAGCGCTTCTTGGAGGTCATTTTTCAGGGACAATTTTCCCTGGAGCCCGGGCCATAGGAGGGCCCCATGCTCGCTGGGAAAGGCAGAGTCACATCCACAGTCTGTTCTACCCCTTTTGCCCTGTAGGAGAGCTCTAGTGAGCCTAGGTCTGTCAGGAAAATTCTTGGCTCCTATGGGACACACCCTGTGTGTTAACCTGCATATCGGACCTAGGGGCCACAGGGCGCCTGTTCCTCTCGGGGGGACCCTGAAGTGGTGCGGCCCAGCAACAGCCTGAACATCCATCCGATTGCTCTTTTCTTCCTTCTGATAGAGCTAGCTTTGCTTCTCGCTTTGGCATTTCGGAAGCCAGGGGAGCCCCACCGCTGTTGTCCTGGGGTCTATTGGAGG
Source organism: Capra hircus (assembly GCF_001704415.2). Classification (NCBI taxonomy): domain Eukaryota; kingdom Metazoa; phylum Chordata; class Mammalia; order Artiodactyla; family Bovidae; genus Capra; species Capra hircus. The sequence goes on along the minus strand of NW_017218436.1, from coordinate 8,967 downwards.
TACCGGGTCTATTGGACCCCAGCATGGAACTCGACCCCCTCAGACACTCTCCCGCAGCCTCCTTCCCCATGGGCAGGACTGTTCTGACCTAGGAATGTGTTCCCAAGGCTCAGAAAATGCAGGAGACACACGGCCCTGACTCTGGAAACTGAGGCCGTTGGAGCAGGCCTGGAGGTCTGACGTCTGAGACGCCAAACACTTGCTGCAAGATACAGGTGTGAAAACACACTCTCTGGGGCTGCCTTTCCTTCCTCCAAGGAAGAGAGCTTTTCCAGTCTCCTCCGTGCTGAGTCATACAAGGCTGCAAAGGTCTGGCTTAGAGGGCATTTCTCAGCGGCAATGGCCCCTGAGGCCCTGCACCCAGGAGGGATCCTACCCTCCCAGGGGAAGTCAAAGCAAACCTCCAAACAGCTGTTCTCTCATGTTTTCCTCTGCCAGGAGGGAGCTAGTGAGCCCAGGTCTGTCTGGAACGTTCTTGGATCCTGCGGGGAAATCATCCTGGGAGCCCACCTGGATACCAGTCGTAGGGCTAAAATTCGCATTTTCCTTCCTTGGAGCCCTAACGCAGTACAGCCTAGCAACTGCTTGAAAATCCATCCTGTTGCTGTTTTCTTCCCTCTGACAGAGCGAGCTTTGCTCCCCATTTGGGATTCAGAAGCAAGGTGGTGGCCTGCAACTCCTTGCCTGGGGTCCATTGGAGTGCAAGGTGCCCTCGACCAGGTGACCCCAGCATGACACCTGGCCCCCTCAGACACACTCCCGCAGCCTGCTTCCCCATGGGCAGGACTGCTCTCACCTAGGAATGTGTTTGCAAGGCCAGGAAACTGCAGGGAGACACAAGACCCTGATTCTGGCATTGAGTCTGTTGGAACAGGCCTGCAGGTCTTCTGTCTAACAAGCCAAACACTTGCTGCAAGATACAGGCCTGAAAACACACTCTTGGGCTGCCTTTCCTTCCTCCAAGGAAGAGAGTTTTCTCAGACTCCTGTGGGCTGAGAGCCACACAGGGCTGAAAAGCACTTGCTGGGAGATTCTTTTTCATTGGCCATGGCCCCTGAGGCCCTGTGCTCAGGAGGGCTCCCTCCCTCCCAGGGAAAGTCAAAGGAAGCTCAAACGGCTGTTCAATCATGTTTCTGAGAGAGTCATTGCCAAGCAGGTTTATAAGAAGTTCAAGGGTCCCCAAGGAGAGAGGGGTCTAGAATTCTCAGGAGGAAGAAAAGACAAACTGTTTTCCCCTCTACATTCCTTAGATTATATAACAATCATGCATCCTTCTTGAGGACGGTCTCTGGAAAAAACCTCCTGCTAATCCTGTTATCTTAAAATGTCAATTATGGGAGTAGGTCTAGTGAGTCTTTACAACCTCCAGACATTCTTTTGTTCGTTGTCATAACTTATTGGAGAGTATATAACTCCATTACCAACACTAGCAAGGGGTACGTTTTCTGCCCCTTGTGATGTCTCTGTCAGAAGCTTCTCTATCTCCTTTATCCTTTAATAAAACTCTATTGCACAAAAGCTCTGAGCAATCAAGCCTCGTCTTGGGCCCTGGATTGAATTCTTTCCTCCATAAGCCAAGAATCCCAGCATCTTTTCTGGTTCAGCAACAATATTTCATTTCCTCTGCAGGAGAGAGCTAGTGAGCTTAGGTCTGTCTGGAACATTCTTGGATCCTGTGGGAAAATATCCTGTGCACACATCTGGATACTGGGCTAGAGGCCAAAATTTGCATTTCTTTCCCGGGAGCCCTAACGTGGTGTGACTTAGCAACTGCTTGAAAATCCATCCATTGCTGTTTTCCTCCTTCTGACAGAGCTAGCTTTGTTCCCTGCTTGGGATGTCTCAACCGAAGGGCCGGTCCATAGCTACTCGCCTGGGGCCCATTGGATGTGCAAGGTGCCCCTCGACTAGGTGACCCTAGCATGGCACTCAGCCCGCTCAGACACACTCCCGAGGCTTCTTTCTCATGGAAGCACTGCTCCAACCTAGGAATGTGTCTGCAATGCTTGGAAAGTGCAGTGAGACACACAGCCCTGACTCTGCAATTGAGGCCCTCAGAGCAAGCCTGCAGCTCTGATGTCTGAGAAGCAAAACACTTGCTGCAAAGAGAGGCCTGAAAAACACACTCTCTGTGGATGACTTTCCTTCCTCTAAGGAAGATAGTTTTCCCCAGTCTCCTGCTTCCTGAATGTCACACAGCTGGAATGCGGCTTGCTTGGAGGTCGTGATTCAGTGGCAATGACCCCTGAGGCCCTTTGCCCAGGGAGGGCTCCCACACTCACAGGCAAATCAAAGCAACTTCCAAGTGAGTCAGCTCTTCACATCAAATGGCCCACAGTATTGGAGTTTCAGGTTCAGTATTAGTCCTTCCAATGTATATTCAGACCTGATTTGCTTTTGAATGGAGTGGTTGCGTCTCCTTGTAATCTAAGCGACCTACAAGCATCTTCTCCAACACCACAGTTCAAAAGCATCCAATTTTCAAGTTGTCACTTTCTTTATAGTACATCTTTCATATCCATCCATGACATATGGAAAAACCATAGCCTTGGACTGGATGGATTCTTTGTTGGCAAAGCAACGTCTCGGCTTTTTAATATGCTGTCTAGTTTGGTCATCACTTTTCTTCCAAGTCATAAATATGTTTTAAGTTCATGGAGGCAGCCATCACCTGCAGTGATTTCCAAGCCCCCCCAAAATAGTCTGCTGCTGTTTCCAATGTTTTCCCATCTATTTGCCATGAAGTGATGAGACTGGATGCAATGATTTTAGTTTTCCTGAATGCTGAGCTTTAAGCTAACTTTTTCACTCTCCTCTTTCACTTTCATCAGGAGACTCTTTAGTTCTTATACACTTTCTGCCATAAGGGTGGTGTCGTCTGCATATCTGAGATTCTTGATATTTCTCCCAGCAATCTGGATTCCAGCGTGTGCTTCCTCCAGCCCAGTGTTTCTCATGATGTACTCTGCATATAAGTTAAATAAGCAGGCTGACAATATACAGCCTTGACATATTCCTTTTCCTATTTAGAACCAGTCTGTTGTTCCATGTCCAGTTCGAACTGTTTCTTCCTGACCTGCATACAGGTTTCTCAAGAGACAGGTCAGGTGGTCTGGTATTCCCATCTCTTTCAGAATTTTTCCCAGTTTATTGTGATCCACACAGTCAAAGGCTTTGGCATAGTCAATAAAGCAGAAATAGATGTCTTTTTTTCTGGAACTCTCTTGCTTTTTCAATGATCCAGTGGATGTTGGCAGTTTGATCTCTGGTTTCTCTGCATGTTTTAAATCCCTCTTGAACATTTGGAAGTTCACAGTTCATGTGAACTTGGAGAATTTTGAGCATTACTTTACTAGTGTGTGAGATGAGTGCAATTGTGCAGCAGCTTGAATATTCTTTGTCATTGCCTTTCTTTGGGATTGGAATGAAAAACTGACCTAATGACTAGGTGTTTTCAATTGCATATGCTGAAAGAACTGGCTGTGCAGTTTTGAAGAAAAAAAAATCATTTTAACCCATTTTCTCTGAAGTGCAAGGCATATCATGGCCATCCCTGAATCATAAAGTCACCTTTTCTTTATGTAGTCATAGTTTCATGCCTAAATTATAGGCCAACTCATGCTCAAATGGACTCTGATGTCAGGGGCAGATCAACTAATAAAAAGCTTGGATTGTCCCTCTGGAGGAAAGTGAGATCTTGGTCCCACAAGAAGAATCTGAAGGGTTAAGGGAACTTGCAAGAGTGGGGAAAGCTTAGTCCATCCTACATGTACCAAAATCTTAAATAAGGCTTATTTACTTTACCGAAGTAAAAAAACAGATGATGAAAACAATTATAAATCAATGAAAGGTAAAGAAACTCATAGTCTGTTATCAAAAATTGCATTCTAAGAAAACTTTGTGCTCTTAACCTAGAGAGGAGACTAAATTCCATCTGGTACCAGCTTACCAGAAGACAAACAAACAAACAAACAAATTATCGGTAAGCTTAAAAAAAGTATATTCCATATATCTTGAAGTAGCAGTATTTCTGCAAAGGCATCAGTGTGAAACCATAGAGGACATGGTTAAAACCTGATTAAATAGAAATTGACAATGTAATCTGGTCACTGCTGCGACTTGAAATGCTTTAATATGATAACTGGAATTATAACTGACAGCATTTGACCAGGACATATCAGATTTTCACGGAGGTCAGATAATTTCTAGGATATCTATATTAGGAACTGAAGGAATCTTTGAACCTAGGAAAGAAAACAACACTCTCAAAGGCCCTTGCTGAATCATCTATCAGCAAGGAATGTCTTTGCAAGGATCGCAAAGTGAAGGGAAAATACACCGACCTGCCTCTGCAACTTCGGTCCTCTGAGCAGATCTGGAGGTCTCCCTTTGTATAAGCTAACCTGTTCCTTCCAAATAGAGGTTTGCAACACAAAACAAGTGGCCGCCTATTCTTCCCCGAAGGAGGCTCTCTTTCCCCACATCCTGCGAACTCCCTTTCCCAGCCTCCTGGAAAAGCGCTTCTTGCAGTTCCTTTCAGAAAATCCTATGGACGGAGAAGCCTGGTAGGCTGCAGTCCGTGGGGTCGCTGAGGGTCGGACACGACTGAGCGACTGCACTTTCATTTTCACTTTCATGCATTGGAGAAGGCAATGGCAACCCACTTACTGTTCTTGCCTGGAGAATCCCAGGGACGGGGGAGCCTAGTGGGCTACCGTCTATGGCGTCGCACAGAGTCGAACACGACTGAAGCAACTTAGCAGCAGCAGTAGCAGCAGGTCCTTTCTTAGGGGCAGTTATCCCTGAGATTGGGACCTGGAAAGGCAGAGCCACCTCCACACACACGTCTTTTCTGTCCCCTTTCCTCTGGAGGAGAGCTCTAGTGAGCCTAGGTCTGTCAGAAAAATTCTTGGCTTTGACGGGATCACACCCGGTGTGTGAACCTGCATACCCGACCTAGGGGCCACAGGGCACCTGTTTTGCTCGAGTGGGTCCTGGAGGGGTGCAGCATAGCAAGAGCTTAAAAATCCATCCAATTTGTCTTTTTTTTTTTTACCTCGGAGAGAACGAGTTTGCTCCACCTCCACCCTTTGGCAGTGTGGAGGGAAGAGGGCTACCACCCTCTCCCAAAGGGGACATAGGGCCTACCAGGAGAGAAAGGCCCCTTGAGGAGCTGAGCCCAGGTAGGCAGCCAGTGATGTCAAGCACACTCCCGCTGCTTGCTTCTTCATGGGCACTCCCACGATCTGCTAGGAATGTCTTTGCAAGGATCTCAAAGGGAAGGGGAGATACATGGCCCTGTCTCTGAAACTTCAGTCCTCTGAGCAGATCTGGAGGTCTTGAGTTGTATAAGCAAACCCGTTCCTTCCAAATAGAGGCTTGCAAACACACCCCCGGTGGTTGCCTCTTCTTCCCCGAAGAAGTCTTTCTTTCCCCACATGCTGCGAACTCCCTGTCCCAACCTCCAAGAATAGCGCTTCTTGCCATTCCTTTCTTAGAGGCAGTTATCTCTGAGCTGGGGGCTGTAGGGAGTAGCCCCACACTCACAGGGAAAGGCAAAGACTCCTCCATACATCTCCTCTATCCCCTTTGCTCTGGAGGAGAGCTCTAGTGAGCCTAGGTCTTTCAGGAAAATTCTTGGCTTGGACAGGATCTCACCCTGTTTGTGAACCTGCATACCCAACCAGGGGCCACAGAGCACCTGTTTCAGTAAAGTGGGCCCTGAAAGGGTGCAGCCTAGCAAGAGCTTGAAAATCCATTCAATTGCTGTTTTTGTACCTCTGACAGAGCGAGCTTGGCTCCACCCTTTGGCAGTGAGGAGAAAAGAGGCATGACACCCTCCCCAAGGGGACATGGGGGCCTACTTCGAGAGGAAAGGCCCCTTGTGGAGATGAGGCCAGGAAGGCACACAGTCGTGTCAAACACACTCCCACTGCTTGCTTCTTCAGGGGCACTCCCGCTATCAGCTAGGAATGTCTTTGCAATGATCACAAAGGGAAGGGGAGATACAGGGCCCTGCTTCTGGACCTCCGGTGCTCTGAGCAAATCTCGAGGTCTCCCGTTGTTGGTCAAGGTCAAGGTCAAGTTCAAGTTCAAGGTCAAGTTGAAGTTCAAGGTCAAGGTCAAGTTCAAGTTCATGGTAAAGGTCAAGTTCAAGTTCAGGTTCAAGGTCAAGGTCAAGTTCAAGGTCAAGATCAAGTTCAAGTTCAAGGTCAAGGTCAACTTCAAGGTCAAGGTCAAGGTCAAGTTCAGGGTCAAGTTCAAGGTTAAGGTTAAGTTCTAAGTCAAGTTCAAGGTCAAGGTCAAGGTCAAGGTCAATTCAAATTCAAGGGCAAGGCAAGGCCCAGCCCAAGGCCAAGGCAAGGGCAAGGGCAACGCCAAGGGCAAGGCCAAGGCCCAGGCCAAGGCAAAGGCCAAGGCCACCAAAGCGAAGCCCAAACCCCGTAACGCCTGACAAAAGGCAGAAGCCACTAGGCCCCTGCGCAGAGGAAGCCACTAAAGGCAGCAAGGCCACAGAGCTCCCCGACTCCCATTCCCACAGGAAGATATGAGGATAAAGGGCCTCATCCCAGCACAGCACCTGCTCCCACCACCACCCAACCCCGGCCCCGCCCCCCCGCAGCACTCCCCCTGAAACAACACTGTCTTCCCAGAAAAGAGAACGGAGAAGCCATGCGTGTGCCAAAGGAGCAAGATGAACGAACGATGCCAGGCCCTCCGAATTTGGGCACACCTGACGCCTCGGAACCCTGGGCCTGGCCGATGGGTCCCCGCCGTTCTCGGGTGGGAGGGGGGTCAACACGTTGGCCGAGAGCCCTTGCCCAGGCCACCTGCAAATCCCCTGAGATGTGATCCGACCACAGGGACCGAGGGCAAACGTACTGCTTGAGGTGCTGGAGGAGCCGGACGAAGCCATGGTGGGAGAGGCACACGGGCATGCTGCAGACTGCTGGCCGAGTGGGTGGGGACCCAGCAGCTCAGGACTCTGGAAAGCGGGAGGCGGCTCCGCCCCCATTGACGTCAATAAGGTTTGGGTGGGTAGATGGAGGGGGCCGCCCCCTGGCCTCTTTCCAAGCAGAGACCCTGGACGGAGTCCCGTGGAGTGAGTGGGGCTTTTCCCGGGCACGGCTGTGCCCCGGACCGCCAAGATCCCCGTTGGGGTGGGCGGGCAGTTCGGGGGCCTTTGGTTTGTGGCCCTCCCTCTCAGCGGGGGGTGGGATCAATCCCGGGTGGATCAATCAGGGGCCCTCAGCAGTGCCAAGGGAGCTCACCGCCCAGGAAACGCCCCTAGGTCCCTTTGAATTGGCCACCAACGCCCCCTTTCCCAGCCTGCCTTGCTCTGGGATTTCCCGCCTTTTCACATTCCACAGGTCCCTGGGCCTCGACTGTCCCCCTCTGGCTCCTCTGAGGCATTCTGGGACACCAGACGCTCTCTCCAGCGCCTCCACCTAGATCCCTCGCTGTCCTCGCCTCTGTTTCCCCCCTGCCCCCTCCCCAACTCCTTCGTGGGCTCTTGGCGTCCATTTCCCTACAGCAGTCCCAGAGTGCCACCCCCGAGGGCTTTGAGTTGCCTGGAGCCCAAGGCTCCGGACAGAGACCTGAGGGGCCAGCGTCTGGACTGGCAGCTAATGCCATTTGGGGCTTTTCTCACGTGGAGCCTGAGGCCCGAATATCCACGGGCAACCCCCCAGCGCGAGTGCCCTGGAGATACCCGACCAAGGAGACAGTGTACCCCCTACTGTGGGGAAGGAGGTTCCTGTTTTCCCTGCACTGGTTCGACTTTCACGCCGAGGATCGATCACACCATGGTGGCAAGTGGAATAGCCCTGAGAGAAAGCCTCATGGGAAGACTCGAGGGAAAGCCACAGATCCCTTGATCCACGGGACGGGAAGCGAGACACTGCTGCTACCGCTCAGGAGGAAAGCGCACGTGCATGACCCCACTCGAGCCGAGGACTGACGCCACTTTGGGAGACTCCAGAAGTACGCAAGATCCATGTCAGCACTGGAGAGCAATCCTCAGGTTCCGGTCCCGACTCCACACAAGGGACTTAGGCCCCGGCATCGACAGGAGAGGAATCCTGAGAGGGCCCCTAGCACCTCGCATGGGGACTGGCCTTTCCTGAGGTCACCAGAGCGGGTCCCTGAGGTCTCTGTCGAAACTCGAGAGCACCTGCCGCAACTGGAGAAAATCCAGGAGGTTCTCCCCTCCAGGCGAGATGAGGCCCATTTCCGCTGAGGCGTCTCGAGGCTAATCACAACTAACCTCTGGAACTTCCAAAGGGTCCTTCACACCCTTGCTGCAAGTCAAGAAGTTCTCCGACATACCCATCTCCACTCGAGAGGAAGGACGAGGGTCCCGCCCACATCCAGTGGAGCCCCGTTTCCGCCTCGTAGCTCGAGAAGAGGGATCCTTTCCCTTCGTCTTCGGGAAAGAATTCCAGGCCTTCGCGTCGCATATCAAGAGGAGGAGCTTTCAACAGGAAAGACGAGAGGAACTCCAGGGCCTTGCCAGCATTCTAAGAGTCCCCCAGATGTCTAAGTCCATTCAGGAAGAACCTGTTTTCCCTGCACTGCCTCGACGTCCACGCCGAGGATCGACTCACACCACCGTGGCACGTGGGACAGCCCTGTTGGAAAGCCTCGTGGGAAAGCCTCAATGGAAAGCGACAGATCCCTTGATCCACACGTCAGCAAGCGTGACACTGCTGCTACAGCTCGTGAGGAAATGGCAGGTGCATGCCCCCACACGAGATGAGGAATGACTCCCCTGGCGAGACTCCAGAAGTACGGAAAGATTCATGTCAGCAATGGAGAGGCATCCTCAGGGTTGGCCCCGACTCCAAAAAGGTCTTAGGCCCCGGCATCGACGGAGAGGAATCCCGAGAGGCTCCAGAGCAACTCGCTTGGGGACTGGCCTTTCCTGAGGCCACCAGAGCGGTCCCTGAGGTCCCGTCCCGTCTTAAG
>NW_017218435.1:0-11913 GCF_001704415.2 Capra hircus | reverse complement strand
GTTCCGGCACCACTCCACACAAGATCTTAGGCCCGGCATCGAAGGGAGAAGAATCCCCGAGAGGCCCCGAGCAACTCGCATGGGGACTGGCCTTTACTGAGGCTACCAGAGCGGGTCCCTGAGGTCCCCGTCGTAAGTCGAGAGCACCTGCCGCAACTCGAGAAAATCCAGGAGGTTCTCCCCTCCAGCGAGATGAGGCTCATTTCCTCTGAGGCGTCTTGAGGCTAATTATACCTAAACTCTGAACTTCCAAAGGGTCTTTCACACCCTTGCTGCAACTCAAGACGTTCCCCGACATACCCGTCTCCAATCGAGAGGAAGCACGAGAATCCACCCACATCCACAGTAGCCCATTTTCCGCCTCTAGCTCGAGAGGAGGGATCCTTCCCTGCGTGCTCGGGAAAGAATTCCAGGGCGTTCCGTCGCATCTCAAGAGGAGGCGCTCTCCACAGGAAAGGCGAGAGGAACTCCAGGGTCCCACCATTCCCAGAGTCCCCCAGATGTCTCCGTCCATTCCAGGGAAACCTGTTTTCCCTGCACTGCTCGACTTTCAAGCCGAGGATCGACTCACACCACGGTGGAACGTGGGACAGCCTGTGGAAGCCTGTGGGAAAGCCTCGTGGGAGGGAAAAGCCTCGTGGGAAAGACTCGGGAAAAGCCACGGGAAAGCCACAGATCCCTTGATCCACGCGAAGGAAGCACGACACTGCTGCTAGAGCTCGGGAGGAAAGCACACGTGCATGCCCCCAATCGAGACGAGGACTGACTACCCTGGGGAGACACCAGAAGTACCCCAAGATCCATGTCTGCACTGGAGAGGAATCCTCAGGTTCTGGCACCGATTCCACACAAGATCTTTTGGCCGGCATCGACGGGAGAGGAATCCCGAGAGGCCTGCGAGCTACTCGCTTGGGGACTGGCCTTTCCTGAGGCCACCAGAGCGGGTCCCTGAGGTCCCTGTCGTAAGTCGAGAGCACCTGCCGCAACTCGAAACGTCCAGGCGGTTCTCCCCTCCAGGCGAAATGAGGCACATTTCCGCTAAGGCGTCTCGAGCTAATCACACCTAAACTCTGGAATTTCCAAAGGTACTTCACACCCTTGCTGCAACTCAAGAAGATCGCCGACATACCCATCTCCACTCGAGAGGAAGCACGAGAGTCCCGCCCACATCCAGAGGAGCCCCGTTTCTGCCTCCTAGCTCGAGAGGAGGGACCTTTCCCTGCGTGATGGGGAAAGAATTCCCGTGTTCCCGTCGCATCTTAAGAGGAGGCGCTCTCCACAGGAAAGGCGAGAGGAACTCCAGGGTCGTGAAGCATTCTCAGAGTCCCCCAGATGTCTCAGTCCATTCCAGGGAATCCTGTTTTCCCTGCACTGCCTCGACTTTCAAGCCGAGGATCTACTCACACCACGGTGGCACGTAGGACAGCCCTGTGGGAAATACTCGTGGAAAGCCTCGTGGGAAAGCCTAGAGGGAAATCCACAGATACCTTGGTCCAGGCGAATGGAAGCGCGACACTGCTGCTACAGCTCGGGAGGAAAGCTCACTGTGAATACCCCCACTCGAAACGAGACTGACTCCCCTGGGGAGAGCCCAGAAGTACCCAAGATCCATGTCAGCACTGGGGAGGAATCCTCAGGTTCCGGGACCGACTCCCACAAGATCTTAGGCCCCGGCATCGAAGGGAGAAGAATCCTGAGAGGCCCCCGAGCAACTCGCATGGGGACTGGCCTTTCTGAGGCCACCAGAGCGGGTCCTGAGTCCCCGTCGTAAGTCGAGAGAACCTGCCGCAACTCGAGAAAATCCAGGAGGTTCTCCCCTGCAGCGCGAGATGAGTCCCATTTCCGCTGAGGCGTCTCGAGGCTAATCAACCTGGACTCTGGAACTTCCAAAGGGTCCTTCACACCCTTGCTGCAACTCAAGAAGTTGCCCGACGTACCCGTCTTCAACTCGAGAGGAGCACGAGAGTCCCGCCCACATCCAGAGGAGCCCCGTTTCCGCCTCCTAGCTCGAGAGGAGGAATCCTTTCCCTGCGTGGTCGGGAAAGAATTCCCGGCGTTCCCGTCGCATCTCAAGAGGCGGCGCTCTCCACAGGAAAGGCGAGAGGAACTCCAGGGTCGTGCCACCATTCCCAGGGCCCCCAAATGTCTCAGTCCATTCCAGGGAAACCTGTTTTCCCTGCAGTGCCTCGACTTTCTAGCCGAGGATCGACTCACATCACGGTGTCTCGTGGGACAGCCCTGTGGGAAAGCCTCGTGGGAAAGCCTCTGGGAAAGCCTCGTGGGAAAGCCTCGAGGGAAAGCCACAGATCCCTTGATCCATGCGAAGGGAAGCGCGACAGTGCTGCTACAGCTCAGGAGGAAAGCGCACGTGCATGCCCCCAGTCGAGACGAGGACTGACTCCCCTGGGGAGACTCCAGAAGTACCCCAAGATCCATGTCTGGCACTGCAGAGGAATCCTCAGGTTCCGGCACTGACTCCACACAAGGTCTTAGGCCCCAGCATCGACGGGAGAGGAATCCCGAGAGGCCCCCCATGCAACTAGCATGGGAACTGGCCTTTCCTGAGGCCACCAAAGAGGGTCCCTGTCGTCCCCATCATAAGACGAGAGCACCCGCCGCAACTCGAGAAAATCCAGGAGGTTCTCCCCTCCAGGCGAGATGAGGCCCATTTCCCGCTGAGGAGTCTCGAGGCTATTCACACCTAACCTCTGGAAACTTCCAAAGGGTCCTTCACACCCTTGCTGCAACTCAAGAAGTTCGCCGACATAACGGTCTCCACTCGAGAGGAAGCTCGAGAATCCCGCCCACATCCAGAGGAGCCCCGTTACCGCCTCCTAGCTCGAGAGGAGGGATCCTTTCACTGCGTGCTCGGGAAAGAATTGCCGGCTTTTCCGTCGCATCTCAAGAGGAGGCGCTAACCACAGGAAAGGCGAGAGGAACTCCAGGGTCGTGCCACCATTCCCAGAATCCCCCAGATGTCTCAGTCCATTCCAGGGGAATACTTTTGTCCCTGCACTGCCTCGACTTTCAAACCGAGCATCGACTCACACCACGGTGGCACGTGGGAGAGGCTCTGTGTGAAAGCCTCGAGGGAAAGCCACAGATCCCTTGATCCACGCGAAGGGAAGCGCGACACTGCTACTACAGCTCGGGAGGAAAACCCACGTGCATGTCCCCACTCGCGACGAGGAATGACTCCCCTGGGAGACTCCAGAAGTACCCAAGATCCATGTCAGCACTGGAGAGGAATCCTGAGGTTCCGGCACAGACTCCACACAAGGTCTCAGGCCCCGGCATCGATGGGAGAGGAATCCCGAGAGGCCCCCGAGCAACTGCATGGGGACTGGCCTATCCTGAGGCCACCAGAGCGGGTCCCTGAGGACCCAGTCGAAAGTCGAGAGCACCTGCCGCAACTAGAGAAATATCCAGGAGGTTCTCCCCTCCAGGCGAGATGAGGCCCCATTTGCTGAGGCGTCTCGAGGCTAATCACACCTAACCTCTGGAACTTCCAAAGGGTCCTTCACACCCTTGCTGCAACTCAAGAAGTTCCCCGACATACCCGTCTCCAACTCGAGAGGAAGGACGAGAGTCCCACCCACATCCAGAGGAGCCCCGTTTCCGGCCTCCTAGCTCGAGAGGAGGGATCCTTTCACTGGGTGCTCGGGAAAGAATTCCCGACGTTCAGGTCGGCATCTCAAGGGGAGGCGCTCTCCACAGGAAAGGCGAGAGGAACTCCAGGGTCGTGCCACCGTTCCCTGAGTACCCCAGATGTCTCAGTCCATTCCAGGGAAACCTGTTTTCCCTGCACTGCTTCGACTTTCAAGGCGAGGATCAACTCACACCACGGTGGGCACGTGGGACAGCCCTGTGGGGAAAGCCTCGTGGGAAAGCCTCGAGGGAAAGCTACAGATCCCTTGATCCACGCGAAGGGAAGCTTGACACTGCTACTACAGCTCGGGAGCAAAGCGCACGTGCATCGACCCACTCGAGACGAGGACTGACTCCACTGGGAGACTCCAGAAGTACCCCAAAATCCATGTCAGCACTGGAGAAGAATCCTCAGGTTCTGGCACCGACTCAACACAATGTCTTAGGCCCCGGCATCGACGGGAGAGGAATCCCGAGAGGCGCCCGAGCAACTCGCATGGGGACTGGCCTTTCCTGAGGCCAACAGAGCGGGTCCCTGAGTTCCCCATCGTAAGATGAGAGCACCTGCCACAACTCGAGAAAATCCAGGAGGTTCTCCCCTCCAGGCTCGATGAGGCCCATTTCTGCTGAGGCAATAGGGGGTAATCACACTAAACTCTGAAACTTCCGAAGGGTCTTTCACACCCTTGCTGCAACTCAAGAAGTTCCCCGACATACCCGTCTCCACTCAAGAGGAACACGAGAGTCCCGCGCACTTCCAGAGTGGCCCCGTTTCCGCCTGCTAGCTCGAGAGGAGGGATCCTTTCCCTGTGTGGTCGGGAAAGAATTCCTAGCGTTCCCGTCACATCTCAAGAGGAGGCGCTCTCCAGAGGAAGGCGAGAGGAACTCCAGGATCAGGCCCCATTCCCAGAGTCCCCCAGAATTCTCAGTTTATTCTAGGGAAACCTGTTTTCCCTGCACTGCTTCGACTTTCAAGCCGAGGATCAACTCACACCACGGTGGCACGTGGGACAGCCCTTTGGGGAAGCCTCATGGGAAAGCCTTCTGGGAAAGCCTTGAGGGAAAGCCGCAGATCCCTTGATCCACGCGAAGGGAAGCTTGACACTGCTGCTACAACTCGGGAGGAAAGCGCACGTGCATCGCCCCACTCGAGACGAGGACTGACTCCACTGGGGAGACTCCAGAAGTACCCCAAGATCCATGTCAGCACTGGAGAGGAATCCTCAGGTTCCGGCACTGACTTCACACAAGGTTTTAGGCCCCAGCATCGACGGGTGAGGAAACCCGAGAGGCCCCGAGAGGCCCCCGAGCAACTCGCAAGGGGACTGGCCTTTCCTGAGGCCACCAGAGCGGGTCCCAGAGGTCCCCGTCGTAAGTCGAGAGCACCTGCCACAACTCGAGAAAATCCAGGAGGTTCTCCCCTCCAGGCGAGATGAGGCCCATTTCCTCTGAGGCGTCTCGAGGCTAATCACATCTAACATGTGGAACTTCCAAAGGGTCCTTCACCCCCTTGCTGCAACTCAAGAAGTTCCCCGACATACCCGTCTCCACTCGAGAGGAAGCACGAGAGTCCCGCCCACATCCAGAGGAGCCCCATTTCCCCCTCCTAGATCGAGAGGAGGGAACCTTCCCCTGCGTGGTCGGGAAAGAATTCCGGGCTTCCGTCGAATCTCAAGCGGAGGCGCTCTCCCACAGGAAAGGCGAGAGGAACTCCAGGGTCGTGCCAGCATTCCCAGAGTCCCCCAGATGTCTCAGTCCATTCCAGGGAAACCTGTTTTCCCTGCACTGCCTCGACTTTCAAGCCGAGGATCGACTCACACCACGGTGGCACGTGGGACAGCTCTGTGGGAAGGCCTCGTGGGAAAGCCTCGAGGGAAAGCCACAGATCCCTTGATCAACGCGAAGGGAAGCGTGACACTGCTGCTACAGCTCGGGAGGAAAGCTCACGTGCATACCTCTTCTCGAGATGAGGACTGACTCCCCTGGGGAGACTCCAGAAGTACCACAAGATCCATGTCAGCAGTGGAGAGGAATGCTTAGGTTCCGGCACCGACTCCACACAAGATCTTAGGCCCCGGCATCGACGGAGAGGAATCCCGAGAGGCCCCCGAGCAACTCGCATGGGGACTGGCCTTTCCTGAGGCCACCAGAGCGGGTCCCTGAGGTCCCCGTCGTAAGTCGAGAGCACCTGCCGCAACTCGAGAAAATCCAGGAGGTTCTCCCCTCCAGGCGAGATGAGGCCCGTTTCCGCTGAGGCGTTTCGAGGCAAATCACACCTAACCTCTGGAACTTCCAAAGGGTCCTTCACATCCTTGCTGGAACTCAAGAAGTTCCGCAACATTCCCGACTCCACTCGAGAGGAAGCACGAGAGTCCCGCCCACATCCAGAGGAGCCCCGTTTCCGCCTCCTAGCTCGAGAGGAGGGATCCTTTCCCTGCGTGTTCGGGATAGAATTCCCGGCGTTCCTGTCGCATCTCAAGTGGAGGCGCTCTCCATAGGAAAGGCGAGAGGAACTCCAGGGTCGTGCCACATTCCCAGAGTCCCCCAGATGTCTCAGTCCATTCCAGGGAAACCTGTTTTCCCTGCACTGCCTCGACTTTCAAGCTGAGGATCGACTAACACCACGGTGGCATGTGGGACAGCCCTGTGGGAAAGCCTCCTGGGAAAAGTCTCGTGGGAAAGCCTCGAGGGATAGCCCCTGATCCCTTGATCCACGCAAAGGGAAGCGTGACACTACTGCTACAGCTCGGGAGGAATGCGCACGTGCATGCCCCCACTCGAGACGAGGACTGACTCCCCTGGGGAGACTCCAGAAGTACCCCAAGATCCATGTCAGCACTGGAGAGGAATCCTCAAGTTCCGGCACTGAATCCACACAAGGTTTTGGGCCCCAGCATCGACGGGAGAGGAAACCCAAGAGGCCCCCGAGAAGCCCCCGAGCAACTCCCAAGGGGACTGGCCTTTCCTGAGGCCAGCAGAGCGGGTCCCTGTGGTCCCCATCCTAGGTCGAGAGCACCTGCCGACACTCGAGAAAATCCAGGAGGTTCCCCCATCCAGGCGAGATGAGGCCCATTTCCGCTGATGTGTCTCGAGGCTAATCACACCTAACCTCTGAAACTTCCAAAGGGTCCTTCACACCCTTACTGCAACTCAAGTAGTTTCCCGACATACCCGTCTCCATTCGAGAGGAAGCACGACAGTCCCGCCCACATCCAGAGGAGCCCAGTGTCCGCCTCATAGCTCGAGAGGATGGATCCTTTCCCTGCGTGGTCGGGAAAGAATTCCCGGGTTTCCCATAGCATGTCAAGAAGAGGCGCTCTCCACAGGAAAGGCGAGAGGAACTCCAGCGTCGTGCCACATTCCCAGAGACCCCCACATGTCTCAGTCCATTCCAGGGAAACCTGTTCTCCCTGCAATTCCTCGACTTTCAAGCCCAGGATCGACTCACACCATGGTGGCACGTGGGACAGCCATTTGGGAAATCCTCGTGGGAAAGCCTTGTGGGAAAGCCTCGAGGGAAAGCCACAGATCCCTTGATCCACGCGAATAGAAGTGTGACATTGCTGCTACAGCTCGGGACAAAAGCGCTCATGCATGCCCCCACTCGAGACGAGGACTGACTCCCCTTGGGAGACTCCAGAAGTACCCCAGGAACCATGTCAGCACTGGAGAGGAATCCTCAGGTTCCGGCACCGACTCCACACTAGGTATTAGGAGCCGGCATCGACGGGATAGGATCTCGAGAGGCCCCCGAGCAATTCGCAAGGGTACTGGCCTTTCCTGAGGCCACCAGAGCGGGTCCCTGTGGTCCACGTCGTAATTCGAGAGCACCTGCCGCAACTCGAGAACATCCAGGAGGTTCTCCCCTCCAGGCGAGATGAGGCCCATTTCCGCTGAGGCATCTCGAGGCTAATCGCATCTAACATCTGGAACTTCCAAAGTGTTCATCACACCCTTGCTGCAACTCAAGAAGTTACCCGACATACAAGTATCCACTCGAGAGGAAGCACGAGAGTCCCTCCCACATCCAGAGGAGCCCCATTTCCACCTCCTAGCCCGAGAGGAGGGATCCTTTCCCTGCGTGGTCGGTAAAGAATTCCCGGCGTTCCCAACGCATCTCAAGAGGAGGCGCTCTCCACAGGAAAGGCGAGAGGAACTCCAGGGTCGTATCACCATTCCCAGAGTCGCCCAGATGTCTCAGTGCATTCCAGGGAAACCTGTTTTCCCTGCACTGCCTCGACTTTCAAGTCGAGGATGGACTCACACCACGGTGTCACATGGGACAGCCCCGTGGGAAAGCCTCGTGGGAAAGACTCGTAGGAAAGCCTCGTGGGAAAGCCTCGAGGGAAAGCCCCTGATCCCATGATCCACGCGAAGGGAAGCGCGACACTGCTGCTAGAGCTCGGAAGGAAAGCGCACGTGCATGCCCCCACTCGAGTAGAGGTCTGACTGCACTGGGAGACGCCAGAAGTCCCCCAAGATCCATGTCAGCACTGGAGAGGAATCCTCAGGTTCCAGCACCGACTCCACACAAGATCTTAGGCCCCGGCATCGACGGGAGAGGAATCCCGAGAGGACCCAGAGCAACTCGCATGGGGACTGGCCTTTCCTGAGGCCACCACAGCGGGTCCCTGAGGTCCCCATCGTAAGTCAAGAGCACCTGCGGCAACTGGATAAAATCCAGGAGGTTCTCCCCTCCAGGCGAGATGAGGCCCATTTCTGCTGAGGTGTCTCGAGGCTAATCACACCTAAACTCTGGAACATTCAAAGGGTCCTTCACACTCTTGCTGCAACTCAAGAAGTTCCCCGACATACCCGACTCCACTCGAGAGGAAGCACGAGAGTCCCGACCACATCCAGAGGAGCCCCGTTTCCGCCTGCTAGCTCGAGAGGAGGGATCCTTTCCCTGCGTGGTCGGGAAAGAATTCCCGGCGTTCCCGTCGCATCTCAACTGGAGGCGCTCTCCACAGGAAAGGCGAGAGGATCTCCAGGGTCGTGCCACCATTCCCAGAGTCCCCTGGATGTCTCAGTCCATTCCAGGGAAACCTGTTTTCCCTGCACTGCCTCGACTTTAAGCCGAGGATCGACTCACACTACGGTGGCACGTGGGACAGCCCTGTGGGAAAGCCTCGTGGGAAACCTCCTAGGAAAGCCTCGAGGGAATGCTACAGATCCCTTGATCCACGCGTAGGGAAGAGTGACACTGCTGCTACAGCTCGGGAGGAAAGCGCACGTGCATGCCCCCACTCGAGACGAGGACTGACTCCACTGGGGAGACTCCAGAAGTATCCCAACATCCATGTCAGCACTGCAGAGGAATCCTCAGGTCCCGCCTCCGATACCACACAAGGACTTAGGCCCGGCATCGACGGGAGAGGAATCCCGAGAGGCCCCGGAGCAACTCCCATGGGGACTGGCCTTTCCTGTGTCCACCAGAGCGGGTCCCTGAAGTCTCCGTCGTAAGTCGAGAGCACCTGCCGCAACTCGAGAAAATCCAGGAGGTTTTCCCCTCCAAGCGAGATGAGGCCCTTGTCCGCTGAGGAGTCACGAAGCTAATCACACCTAACCTCTGGAACTTCCAAACGGTTATTCACACCCTTGCTGCAACTAAAGAAGTTCCCCCGACATACCCGTCTCCACTTGAGAGGAAGCACGAGAGTCCCGCTCACATCCAGAGGAGCCCCGTTTCCGCGTCCAAGCTCGAGAGGAGGGATCCTTTCCCTGCGTGGTCAGGAAAGAATTCCCGGGTTCCCATAGCATTTCAAGAGGAGGCGCTCTCCACAGGAAAGGCGAGAGGAATTCGAGGGTCGTTCCCCCATTCCCAGAGTCCCCCAGATTTCTCAGTCCATTCCAGGGAAAACTGTTTTCCCTGCACTGCCACGACTTTCAAGCCGAGGATCGACTCACACCACGGTGGCACGTGGGACAGCCCTTTGGGAAAGAGTTGTGGGAAAGCCTCGTGGGAAAGTCTCATGGGAAAGCCTCGAGGGAAAGCCACATATCCCTTGATCCACGCGAAGGGAAGCGTGACACTGCTGCTACAGCTCGGGAGGAAAGCGCACGTGCATGCCACCACTTAGAGGAGGACTGACTCCCCTGGGTAGACTTCAGAAGTACCCCAAGATCCACGTAAGCACTGGAGAGGAATCCTCAGGTTCCGGCAATGACCCCACACAAGGTCTTAGGCCCCGGCATCGACGGGAGGGGAATCCCGACAGGCGCGCCGAGGCAACTCGCATGAGGACTGGCCTTTCCTGAGGCCACCAGAGCGGGTCCCTGAGGTCCCCGTCGTGGAGTCGAGAGCACCTGCCGCAACTCGAGAACATCCAGGAGGTTCTCCCCTCCAGGCGAGATGAGGCCAATTTCTGCTGAGGCGTCTCGAGGCTAATCACACCTAAACTCTGGAACTTACAAAGGGTCCTTCACACCCTTGCTGCAACTCAAGAAGTTCCCCGACATACCCGTCTCCACTCGAGAGGAAGCACAAGAGTCCCGCCCACATAGAGACGGAGCCCCGTTTCCATCTCCTAGCTCGATAGGAGGGATCTTTCCCTACGTGCTCGGGAAAGAATTCCAGGCGTTCCCGATCGCATCTCAAGAGCAGGCGCTCTCCACAGGAAAGGCGAGAGGAACTCCAGGGTCGTGCCACCATTCCCAGAGTCCCCCAGATGTCTCAGTCCATTCCAGGGAAACCTGTTTTCCCTACACTGCCTGACTTTCAAGCCGAGGATCGACTCACACCACGGTGGCACGTGGGACAGCCCTGTGGGAAAGCCTCCTGGAAAGCCTCGTGGGAAAGGAAAGCCTCGAGGGAAAGCCACAGATCCCTTGATCCACGCGAAGGGAACCGTGACACTGCTGCTACAGCTCGGGAGGAAAGCGCATGTGCATGCCCCCACTCGAGACGAGGACTGATTCCCCTGGGAGACTCCAGAAGTACGCCAAGATCCATGTCTGCACTGGAGAGGAATCCTCAGGTTCCGGCACCGACTCACACAAGGTCTTAGGCCCGGCATCGATGGAGAGGAATCCCGAGAGGCCCCCGAGCAACTCGCATGGGACTGGCCTTTCCTGAGGGAACCAGAGCGGTCCCTGAGGTCCCCGTCGTAAGTCGAGAGCACCTGCCGCAACTCGAGAAAATCCAGGAGGTTCTCCCCTCCAGGCGAGATGAGGCCCATTTCTCCTGAGGCGTCTCGAGGCTATTAACACCTAACCTCTGGAACTTCCAAAGGGTCCTTCACACCCTTGCTGCAACTCAAGAAGTTCCCCGACATACCGTCTCCACTCGAGAGGAAGCACGAGAGTCCCCGCCCACATCCAGAGGAGCCCCGTTTCCGCCTCCTAGCTCGAGAGAGGGATCCTTTCCTGCGTGTCTGGAAAGAATTCCGGCGTTCCGTCCCATCTCAAGAGGAGGCGCTCTCCACAGGAAAGGGAGAGGAACTCCAGGGTCCTGCCACCATTCCAGAGTCCCCCAGATGTCTCAGTCCATTCCAGGGAAACCTGTATTCCCTGCACTGCCTCGACTTTCAAGTCGAGGATCGACTCACACCACAGTGGCACGTGGGTACAGCCCTGTGGGAAAGCCTCGTGGTAAAGCCTCGAGGGAAAGCCACAGATCCCTTGATCCATGCGAAGGAAGCGGACACTGCTGCTACAGCTCCGGAGGAAAGCGCACGTGCATGGCCCACTCGAGACGAGTACTGACCACCCCTGGGGACTCCAGAAGTACCCCCAAGATCCATGTCAGAAGTGGAGAGGAATCCTCAGGTTCCCACGACTCCAACCAAGGTCTTAGGCCCTGCATCGACGGGAGAGGAATCCCGAGAGGCCCCAGAGCAACTCGCATGGGACTGGCCTTTCCTGAGGCCACCAGAGCAGGCCCTGAGGTCCCCATCGTAAGTCGAGAGCACCTGCAGCAACTCCAGAAAATCCAGGAGGTCTCCCTCCAGGGTGAGATGAGGCCCATTTCCGCTGAGGCAACTAGGGGTAATCACTCTTAAACTCTGGAACTTCCAAAGGGTCTTCACACCCTTGCTGCAACTCAAGAGTTCCCCGACATACCCGTCTCCACTCTAGAGGAATCGAGAGTCCCGTCCATATCCAGAGTGGCCCCGTTTCCGCCTGCTAGCTCGAGAGGAGGGATCCTTTCCCTGCGTGGTCGAAAGAATTCCTAGCGTTCCCGTCGCATTTCAAGAGGAGGCGCTCTCCACAGGAAAGGCGAAAAGAACTCCAGGATCAGGCCCATTCCAGAGTCCCCCAGGTCTC
>NW_017218434.1:0-11913 GCF_001704415.2 Capra hircus | reverse complement strand
TACCTGCAAGGGCTGCGAAGAAGTGTCCTCGAAAAATCACCCGTCCTCTCCATCATGAGAGGAAGCCACTCCGAGAAGAGTCTCATCGTGCCACAGTCCCAGACGGAGCCCCGATTTTCCGCCTCCCTAGCTGGCACGAGGAAGGACGATCCTTTTTCCTCTGCGTGGTCGGGAAAGAATTCCCGGCGTTCCCGTCGCATCTCAAGAGTAGGCGCTCTCCACAGGAAAGGCGAGAGGAACTCCAGGGTCGTGCCACCATTCCCAGAGTCCCCCAGATGTCTCAGTCCATTCAGGGAAACCTGTTTTCCCTGCACTGCCTCGACTTTCAAGCCGAGGATCGACTCACACCACGGTGGCACGTGGGACAGCCCTTTGGGAAAGCCTCGAGGGAAAGCCACAGATCCCTTGATCCACGCGAAGGAAAGCGTGACACTGTTGCTACAGCTCGGGACGAAAAACCCACGTGCATGCCCCATTTCAAGACGAGGACTGACTCCCCTGGGGAGACTCCAGAAGTACCCTACGATCCATGTCAGCACTGGAGAGGAATCCTCCGGTTCCGGCACCGACTCCACACAAGGTCTTAGGCCCCGGCATCGAAGGGAGAGAAATCCCAAGAGGCCCCCGAGCAACTCACATGGGGACTGGCCTTTCCTGAGGCCACCACAGCGAGTCTCTGAGGTCCCTGTTGTAAATCGAGAGCACCTGAAGCAACTCGAGAAAATCCAGGAGGTTCTCCCATCCAGGCGAGATGAGGCCCATTTCCGCTGAGGCGTTTCGAGGCTAATCACACCTAAACTCTGGAACTTCCAAAGGGTCCTTCACACCCTTGCTGCACCTCAAGAAGTTCCCCGACATACCCGTCTCCACTCGAGGAGGAAGCACGAGAGTCCTGCGCACATCCAGAGGAGCCCCGTTTCCGCCTCCTAGCTCGAGAGGAGGGATCCTTTCCCTGCGTGGTGGGGAAAGAATTCCCCGCGGTCCCGTCGCATCTCAGGAAGAGGCGCTCTCCACAGGAAAGGCGAGAGGAACTCCAGGGTCGTGCCACCATTCCCTGAGACCCCAGAATTCTCAGTCCATTCCAGGGAAACCTGTTTTCCCTGCACTGCCTCGACTTTCAAGCCGAGGATCGACTCACACCACAGTGGCACGTTGGACAGCCCTGTGGGAAAGCCTCGTTGGAAAGCCTCGTGGGAAAGCCTCGAGGGAAAGCCACAGATCCCTTGATCCCCGCGAAGAGAAGTGCGACACTGCTGCTACAGCTCGAGAGGAAAGCGCACGGCAGGCCCCCACTCGAGACGAAGACTGACTCCCCTGGGGAGACTCCAGAAGTACCCAAGATCAATGTCAGCAATGGAGAGGAATCCTCAGGTTGTGGCACCGACTCCACACAAAAGCTTATTCACCGGAATCGACGGGAGAGGAATCCCGAGAGGCCCCTGAGCAACTCCCATGGGGACTGGCCTTTCCTGAGGCCACCAGAGCGGGTCCCTGAGGTCCCCTTGGTAAGTTGAGAGCACCTGTGGTAACTCGAGAAAATCCAGGAGGTTCTCCCCTCCAGGCGAGATGAGGCCCATTTCCGCTGAGGCGTCTCGAGGCTAATCACACCTAACCTCTGAAACTTCCAAAGGGTCCTTCACACCCTTGCTGCAACTCAAGAAGTTCCCCGACATACCCGTCTCCACTCGAGAGGAAGCACGAGAGTCCCGCCCACATCCAGAGGAGCCCCGTTTCCATCTCATAGCTCGAGAGGAGGGATCCTTTCCCTGCGTGGTCGGGAAAGAATTCCCGGCGTACCCGTCGCATCTCAAGAGGAGGCGCTCTCCACAGGAAAGGCGAGAGGAACTCCAGGGTCGTGCCACCATTCCCAGAGTCCCCCAGATGTCTCAGTCCATTCCAGGGAAACCTGTTTTCCTTGCACTGCCTCAACTTTCAAGCCGAGGATCGACTCACACCACGGTGGCACGTGGGACAGCCCTGTGGGAAAGCCTCGTGGCAAAGCCCAGTCGGAAAGCCTCGTGGGAAAGCCTCGAGGGAAAGCAACAGATCCCTTAATCCACGCGAATGGAAGCGTGACACTGCTGCTACAGCTCGGGAGGAAAGCGCACGTCCAAGCGCCCACTCGAGTCGAGGACTGACTCCCCTGCGGAGACTCCAGAAGTACCCCAAGATCCATGTCACCACTGGAGAGGAATCCTCAGGTTCCGGCACCGACTCCACACAAGGTCTTAGGCCGCAGCATCGACGGGAGAGGAATCCCGAGAGGCCCCTGAGCAACTCACATGGGGACTGGCCTTTCCTGAGGCCACCAGAGCGGGTCCCTGAGGTCCCCGTCCTAATTCCAGAACACCTGCCGAAACTCGAGAAAAACAAGGAGGTTCTCCCCTCCAGGTGAGATGAGGCCCATTTCCTCTGAGGCGTCTCCAGGCAAATCACACCTAACCTCTGGAACTTCCAAAGGGTCCTTCACACCCTTGCTGCAACTCAAGAAGTTCCCCGACATACCCGTCTCCACTCGAGAGGAAGCACGAGAGTCCCGCCCACATCCAGAGGAGCCCCGTTTCCGCCTCCTAGATCGAGAGGTGGGATCCTTCCCCTGCGTGGTCGGGAAAGAATTCCCGGCGTTCCCGTCGCATCTCAAGAGGAGGCGCTCTCCACAGGAAAGGCGAGAGGAATACCAGGGACGTGCCACATTCCCAGAGTCCCCCAGATGTCTCATTCCATTCCAGGGAAAACTGTTTTCCCTGCACTGCCTCGACTTTCAAGCCGAGGATCGACTCAAACCACGGTGGAACGTGGGACAGGCCTGTGGAAAAGCCTCGTGGGAAAGCCTCGGGGGAAAGCCTCGAGGGAAAGCCACAGATCCCTTGATCCACGCGAAGGGAAGGGTGACACTGCTGCTACAACTCGGGAGGAAAGTGTACGTGCATGCCCCCACTCGAGACGAGGACTGACTCCCCTGGGGAGACTCCAGAAGTACCCCAAGATCCATGTCAGCACTGGAGAGGAAAGCTCACGTTCCGGCACCGAATCCACACCAGGTCTTAGGCCCCCAGCAACGACGGGAGAGAAATCCCGAGAGGCCTCCGAGTAACTCGCATGGGGACTGACCTTTCCGGAGGCCACCGGAGCAGGTCCCTGAGGTCCCCGTCAGAAGTCGAGAGCACCTGCTGCAACTCGAGAAAATCCAGGAGGTTCTGCCCTCCAGGCGAGATGAGGCCCATTTCCCGCTGAGGCATCTCTAGGCTAACACCTAACCTCTGGAACTCCCAAAGGGTCCTTCACACCCTTGCTGCAACTCAAGAAGTTCCCCGACATACCCATCTCCACTCGAGAGGAAGCACGAGAGTTCCCCCCACATCCAGAGGAGCCCCGTTTCCGCCTCCCAGCTCCAGAGGAGGGATCCTTTCCCTTCGTGGTCGGGAAAAAATTCCGGCGTTCCCGTCACATCTCAAGAGGAGGCGCTCTCCACAGGAAAGGCGAGAGGAACTCCAGGGTCGTGCCACCATTCCCAGAGTCCCCCAGATGTCTCAGTCCATTCCAGGGAAACCTGTTTTCCCTGCACTGCCTCGACTTTCAAGCCGAGGATCGACTCACACCATGGTGGCACGTGGGACAGCCCTGTGGGAAAGCCTTGTGGGAAAGCCTCGAGGAAAAGCCACAGATCCCTTGATCCACTCCATGGAAAGCATGACACTGCTGCTACAGCTCGGGAGGAAGGCACACGTGCATGCCCCCACTCGAGAGGAGCAGTGACTCCCCTGGGGATACTGCAGAAGTACCCAAGATCCATGTCAGCAATGGAGAGGAATCCTCAGGTTGTGGCACCGACTCCACACAAAATCTTACGCACCGGCATCGATGGGAGAGGAATCCTGAGAGGCCACCGAGCATCTCGCATGGGGACTGGCCTTTCCTGAGGGCAATAGAGCGAGTCCCTGAGGTCCCCGTCGTAAGTCGAGGGTACCTGCCGCAACTCGAGGAAATCCAGGAGGTTCTCCCCTCCAGGCGATAAGAGGCCCATTTCCGCTGAGGCGTCTCGAGTCTAATCACACCTAAATTCTGGAAATTCCAAAGGGTCCTTCACACCCTTGCTGCAACTCAAGAAGTTCCCCAACATACCCGTCTCCACTCGAAAGGAAACACGAGAGTCCTGCCCACATCCAGAGGAGTCCCGTTTCCACTTCCTAGCTCGAGAGGAGGGTTCCTTTCCCTGCGTGGTCGGGAAACAATTCCCGGCGTTCCCGTCGCATCTCAAGAGGAGGCGCTCTCCACAGGAAAGGCGAGAGGAACTCCAGGGTCGTGCCACCATTCCCAGAGTCCCCCAGATGTCTCAGTCCATTCCAGGGAATCCTGTTTTCCCTGCACTGCCTCGAATTTCAAGCCGAGGATTGACTCACACCACGGTGGCACGGGGGACAGCCCTGTGGGAAAGCCTCGTGGGAAAGCCTCGAGGGAAAGCGACAGATCCCTTGATCCACGCGAAGGGAAGTGCGACATTGCTGCTACAGCTCGGGAGGAAAGCGAACGTGCATTCCCCCTCTCGAGACGAGGACTGACTCCCCTGGGGAGACTGCAGAAGTAGCCAAAATCCATGTCAGCACTGGAGAGGAATCCTCAGGTTTCGCCACTGACTCCACACGAGGTCTTAGGCCCCGGCATCAAAAGGGAGAGGAATCCCGAGATGCCCCCGAGCAACTCGCATGGGGACTGGCCTTTCCTGACACCATCAGAGCGGGTCCCTAAGGTCCCCGTCGTAAGTCGAGAGCACCTGCCGCAACTCGAGATAATCCAGGAAGTTCTCCCCTTCAGGCGAGGTGAGGCCCATTTCCGCTGATGCTTCTCGAGGCTAATCACATCTAAACTCTGGAACTTCCAAAGGGTCCTTCACACCCTTGCTCCAACTCAAATAGATCCCCGACATACCCATCTCCACTCGAGAGGAAGCCCGAGAGTCCTGCCCACATCCAGAAGAGTCCCGTTTCAGCCTCCTAGCTCAAGAGAAGGGATCCTTTCCCTGCATGTTCGGCAAAGAATTCCCGGCGTTCCAGTCCAATCTCAAGAGGAGGCGCTCTCCACAGGAAAGGCGAGAGGAACTCCAGGGTCGTGCCACCATTCCCAGAGTCCCCCAGATGTCTCAGGCCATTCCACGGAAAGCTGTTTTCCCTGCACTGCCTCGACTTTCAAGCCGAGGATCGACTCACAACACGATCGCACGTGAGACAGCCCTGTGGGAAAGCCTCGTGGGAAAGCCTCGTGGGAAAGCCTCGTGGGAAAGCCACAGATACCTTGATCCACGCGAAGGGAAGAGCGACACTGCTGCTACAGCTCGGGAGGAAAGCCCACGTGCATGCCCCCACTCGAGACGAGGACTGACTCCCCTGGGAAGACTCCAGAAGAACCCCAAGATCCACGTCTGCCGGGGTCCAGCCCCTGTGGATCCAGGGAATTCGAAGGGTGGACGGCGTTGGCGTGGAAAGACTTGTTTGTTTATTAATGTAAGATTAGATTAAGAAACTATAGTGTAATAAGAAGATTAAGTGGAGGAAGAGGGCTGAATAGCTTGGTTTACGCGGAAGGCCAATAAAATTCCAGACAAGGAATTTGCACCATCTACCTTGGGCCACCGGCGCCCGCTTGAATATCTAAGGGTGCCTCGCCTTAAGCTCCCTTTCGTGCGGGTCTTAACAGCCGGGGCAAGTAAGTAGACCTGGCGAGCCTCCGCGCCCCAGATGGAGATTCAGCCTGAAGTTAAAGTAAAGAGCAGAGAGAGGGAAGGGGAGAGAAGAAGAGAGAGAGAGAGACATGGGGGAAGCCAGAGTCCCAAGAAACCAGGCAGAGAGACTAGTTCGAGAAACCGGTCTGATCCTTTATTGTTCAGAAGGCCTTTTATACTTTTGATAAAACATGGAGATCAATGGGTAACACAGAATTATGTGGCGTTCGCAGCCCAGACTCTTTCTATACATCATTTTGTATACAAAAGGTCTCAGGTGATTTACATTATCTTCTGGCCAAGAGGCTTGTTAACACTTTTTAGCTCTCTTCCTTAATGAATGTTAATTTTGTTTCCCCTGAAGTGTTCTTCTTTAATCTGCATTTCCTTAAAGCTTTAAATTTACATCTCTATAGAACAAAGGTGCAGTGGGATATAACAAAGAAGGTACTTAACTCGAAGATCTAATGTTGCTAATACCAGGTCTACTACTTGTTTTTCTATATGCCAGCTATATCTAAAAATAAAGGATATGAAAATTTGGCAGCAAGCATTGACTCAACAAATGAAACTTTTAATCAGTCCTATTCTAAAGATTTTGACTCTTCGGAAGCCCCTACATTCCTAGGATGTTTTAAGCTTCCTGTGCCTCCTGCGGTCAGGAGGCCTCAAACAATCACACTCGCAGAGTCCTGCAGGCAGGCTAGAAAGCCATCCAAGGGGTTTTTGGATTGAAACACTCTTTCAAATGCAGAAGACTAAAGCCCTGAATTGACTTTTTCCAGAAAATGTCAGAAGAGTGGAAAAGCAGAGCACAAAAGCCAGCAGATTTTTGTTGGGGTACATGCTTAGGAATTTCCAGAGGGGTCCCTGAAGTCTGAGCACGCCTTGCGTATGTCAGTTTCCTTCCTCATGACCTTGTCACGGGCGGGATTCCTCACACTGGCTTCCGGCATCTCCCCCTTCTTTATTATTTTTTAAAAAAATTAGGTGCAGTTCAGTCGCGAGATTCTGAATGCTCTGCCGAAGAGTCCTGACAACACAAGGAAGCACGATTACAAGGAGCAGGATTATGGCACCCACAGCAGCATAGCTAGAAACAGTAGTCAGAAGAGTTTTTCCAGAAATGAAGTCAGAGAAGGTGTGGAAAAAGTCATTGGCTTCTCCTGCGGCAGTAAAATCTAATCGAGAGTGTTCCAAGGTCTGAATCTGATTATGAAGTTTCCCTAAGTCTAAACTAATATCTGAGCTGTTCCAAACACCTAAAATATGATTTTTGACTCTCTCCCATTCAAAATCCGTCTCATTTACTTTCAGGGATGTAACACATATCCACCGGTAATCAGCATGACATGAAAGAGCCATTTTCACATTCAGACTCTGTAATTCAGTCCCAATATGCATTACTGCTTCTTCTAAGGCATCAACCCTTATTTCTAGCTTCCTATCTATAATTTCCTGGGTTGCCAGCGTTAAAGAAACATTTTTGGATACGGTATCAACATATTGGGCAGTATGCACTTGTTGAGACAATGACAATGCCGCCACTGTAACAGAAGTAATTGCAGTTATCAAAGCCGATATTCCCAAAACAAGTAAGCCCACAAACCGTCGTGTCCGCATTAAATCTTGTAGCCGTTGCAGTACAGCTAGGCCATGGTTATCATACCAATATGTGGCTACAGTTACAGGTATCATGAGATAGGACGGACGTTTTAAAACCATGAAAGAGCAAACTTTATATTGAGGAGTTAAACAGGATGAAAGCATACATTGTTCACAAGACACTACATGGGGTCCACCTGTATAATTCAATTGTATGTTAAGTCTTTCAGAATCATTAGTGAAAAGAAAAACATAAGGAGAGGGTAAACAAGCTAAAATAGAGTAGGTAGAGGTATTCTTTGGTCGGATTAAAATAATAGGGGCGGTGGCTGCAAGGGCTCTCCAAATTTCTGGCTGCCAAAAGGTTTTACCTCTAGTCGTATAAGACAGCATAGGGGGTACAAATTGGTTATGATGCCGTCTGGTGGCAACTAACGGCCAAGAAACTGAATATTTTTTCCAATTATCCAATCTATTGATAAAGCCATCGTCAGACTCAGGGTCTTGACCTGGATTTGGGTTGCTCCAGTCCTGAATTGCACAATTTCTTCCTCCCGGCATATTGTAATCTATTTTCGAATTATAAATACAAGACTTCCAAATCGGATATCCTGAATGATCATCTATAGTTTTCCAAATAACATCTGAGGGAGCAACATCGTCACAATTTGGATAGTCTGATGGAGTTTTGAGAGACAAGGACTTATAGGGGCCAAGGACTCCAGGCATATGGGCTCGTAATATCCAAGCAGACCGATCCCCTTTAGATGCAAATTTAGAGGTTGGGGGAATCTGTCATAACTGCTTTTGTGGAGGCTCCAACGCATCCTGTCTTGGTAAAGAAATCTCCTGTAAGGCCAGGAGGAAAATTAAAGCAAACAGGAAAATCATCTGCTAGTCCTTTAAAGGTATAATTGAAATTAATAGGGTATTGGTCTTTTGTATAGGAAGTATAAGATCCTCCCAAAAGGCGAGGCTGGTCTGTACTAACTCGTATGGGGTCACTGTTCCAAGTAACAACTTGGAAAGTTGGAGGATCCGGGAGAAACGCCCAATATTTGGTTGGAATGGGAGCAGCGCTTACCTGGCAAGAGAGCAAGGCAAGCATGGCAATAAACACCTTTTCAGGAGAGACTGACGATCCCTGTAGGGTAGCTATCCCCTGTGCCTGGGGACAGAGGGCTTTAATCTGTCCCCAGGTAGGTAAGGAGGCTTGTTGGGTTGACTGAGCTGGGCGTCCTAATGGATTCCTGCGAGGCAAAAATCAGGGGGCGCAATATCCTGTATCTGAAGTCGTGACATCTGTCCAGTGGGTGGCTCCGCTCCTCGCCTATCCGGGATCTCCAATGTCAGCTGTCCTGGGCTCAGCAGCATTTCCCGTGCTGGAGGAGGGAGCGGAGGAAGAGGGAGTTTCTTCCTTTTTAGAGATCGCGGTGGCGGGGATTCTGATATCCGGGGAGCTGAGACATGGCGAATTAGTCTGTCTGGAACCCAAATCGGAGCGTCCGTGTCCTGTGGAAAAACACAAGCATACCCTCGCCCACTGGTTAATAAGGGGTCAGGACCTTTCCATTGTCCTGAGAGAAGGTCCCTCCATTTTACTAATGGTTTTGCATTCAATTGCTCTGGGCACCAATGGCGAAGCATTGCAGTGTTTCCGGATGAATCAGTATTTAAGTTATTTATTACGAAAAGAGCATGTTTCAAAATCTGATGGGGGGAACTATATTTAAATTCCCCTTCTTTTTAGTTTTTGAATATGGATTTTCAGTGTTTGATGTGCTCTTTCCACAATGGCTTGTCCTTGCGGGTTATAAGGGATGCCGGTGTTATGTTTAATTTGAAATCTTGTACAGAATTGCTGAAAAGATTTAGAAGTGTAAGCAGGGGCATTATCAGTTTTTAAAGCTTTTGGCAAGCCCAGATAGGAAAAGCATGGTAAAAAGATGTTGTATTACATCTTTTACTGCTTCCCCTGTACGAGCAGTGGCAATAATAACATGAGAGAAGGTATCTACAGTTACATGAACAAAAGACAGTTTTCCAAACGAAGAGACATGGGTTACATCCATTTGCCAGAGTGCATTAGGTTTGAGACCGCGAGGATTAACTCCCAGAGGCAAAGCATTCACGGTAGTAGGACAATGTGAACAAGAACGAACAATCTCTCGGGCAGATTCTCGAGGAATTTGAAACTGGTATCGTAAGGCAGTGGCATTCTGATGATGAAGTGAGTGAGAAGCTCGAGCTTCTTCAAAAACAGAAGCCACTGAAATCCTGGGTTAACGAATCTGCCAATTCATTGAGAGCATTTAAAGGGGCCCAGGCAGGCCGGAATGAGCTCGAATGTGGCCGATAAAGAACGCGCCCGATTTCTTTTCCAAATTTGCTGCTGCAGTCTAGTTAACAATGGTAGATAGCGGTTTTGTTTTCAGGCAAAACTGCAGTCTCAATGTGTGGAAACAGCCTGACCACATACTGGAGGAGTCAGAATAAAAGGTTAAATTCTTTCTCTGGCAAACATAACAAAGGGCCTCAATAACAGCTGTGATTTCAGCTCTTTGAGCTGAAGTTTCTTTGTGTTTCCAAAAGTTTCTGATGATCTCTTGTGACTATAGAGGCTCTACCCATTAGCCGATCCATCAGTAAAGACTACCTGAGCATCTGAAATAGGGAACTGTTTACACCGGACAGGAAAAATAACTGGATGGTTAGACATAAAATTTAGCAAAACATGTGAGGGTAAATGATGCAAAATTTGACCACAGTAATTCCCTATAGCAATCTGCCAGTCTTCATCAAACATTAGAAGAGCATCAAGCTGCTCCTTATTATATGGAATTACAATCTCTGATGGCTCCTTACCAAACAATTCAATGCTCCGCTTCCTTCCTTTTAGCATTAATGTGGCAATTAAAACCAGGATAAGAAGCCACGACTTTTTTAGCTTGGGTGGGAAGATGGATCCATTCTAAAGGGCCGCCTTGCCACAGAACTCCCGTAGGCGCCACTGGAGTAGCTAGGCAAAGGAACTGCCAAGTCATCGTCAAATCAATTCTTTTTACATAGCTATTCGATAAGGCTGCTTCTACTTTGCCTAGGGCTTCTTGAGCCTCAGCTGTTAATTGTCTTTTAGAGGTTGGATCAGGATCCCCGCGTAAAATGTTAAAAAGAGGTTTTAATTCGGCAGTGGTTAATTTTAAATATGGCCTAATCCAATTAATATCACCTAAAAGTTTTTGATAATCATTTAAAGTAATAAGATGGTCTTTTCTCAATTGCAACGGGGTATGAGTCACCGTTTCCGAATTTATGACTCTCCCTAAGTAAGTTATGGGCGGATTGATTTGAATTTTTTCTGGGGCAATTTTTAGGCTCTGTCTGTCAATGCCTGGGTCAGGTCCTGGAGGACAGTTTGCAGGTGAACTCTATCAGGATGAGCTATTAAAATATCATCCATATAGTGAATCATATATACGTGTTCATATTTAACCCTAATATCTTGTAGAGCGGCATTAACAAATTTTTGGCATAAGGTAGGGCTATTTTTCATTCCCTGAGGCAAAACTTTCCACTGAAACCTTAAGTAAGGCTGCTTAAGATTTTCTGATGGCAGACTAAAGGCAAATCGCTTTTTATCTTCAGGATTTAAGGGAATAGTGAAAAAACAATCTTGTAAATCAATAACAATTATATTATATCCCTCTGGAACGGCTACTGGGGAAGGGAGCCCAGGCTGTAAGGCCCCCATGTCCTCCATGGTGGCATTAATAGCTCTCAAATCCTGTAAAAGTCGCCATTTACCAGATTTTTTCTTAATGACAAAAATAGGAGTGTTCCAGGGGCTATTGGAGGGCTCAATATGTCCCAATTCTAATTGTTCAAAGATTAATGCTTTAGCTGCCAGTAATTTTTCCTTATGCAGAGGCCATTGTTCTACCCACACCGGATCTTGAGATTTCCATGTAATGGGGTCGGCAGCAAAAACAATGGCCTCCATTATAAATTTGGATATCCCAATCCAGCACGTAACTTGCGAGGAGTTGGGCAAATTGGCTCAATTATCCCTGTCTGTTGTTTACCCAATCCTTTTGATGGATCATAGCCCATCTGCAACATCTGAGAGGTCACTTTATCATCAGGGCTAAAAAGTAACACTCCCATTTGAGACAGCACGTCCTCCCCCCACAGGGTAAAGGGGAGTGAAGGGACTACATACGGTTGGAAAGTTCCACGGGTATCCTCAAATTGCCAATCTAAAATTTTTGCACTTTTGGCTACTGTGGGGGCTCTTCCTATCCCCCCAAGTTATTTTCAGTAGTATGTGTGGGCCAGGAGCTGGGCCAGTCTTTTCCTGAAATGCAAGAAACGTCTGCTCCTGTGTCTAATAACCCCAAATAGACTTGCCATTAATCAGAATAGTTTTCATAGGACGTTTCTGAGTAATTTCTGTTATCCAAAAAACCATATCACTAGACCCCAAATCCTTTATCCTGCCTTTCATTCTGAGTAGCTGTGTGCCCAATTGCAGTGTGGTAAGGCAAAAGCAAAAGTTGGGCTATTCTTTGTCCCTGATGTATTTGGAAAGTTTT
>NW_017218433.1:0-11914 GCF_001704415.2 Capra hircus | reverse complement strand
ACCTAACCTCTGGAACTTCCCAAAGGGTCCTTCACACCCTTGCTGCAACTCAAGAAGTTCCCCGACATACCCGACTCACTCGAGAGGAAGCACGAGTGTCCCGCCCACATAAGAGGAGCCCCGTTCCGCCTCCTAGCTCGAGCAGGAGGATCCTTTCCCTGCGTGGTCGGGAAAGAATTCCCCGCGTTCCCGTCGCATCTCCAGTGGAGCGCTCTTCACAGGAAAGGCGAGAGGAACTCCAGGGTCGTACCACATTCCCAGAGTTCCCCAGATGTCTCAGTCCATTCCAGGGAAAACTGTTTTCCCTGCTCTGCCTCGACTTTCAAGCCGAGGATCGACTCACACCACGTGGCACGTGGGACAGCCTGTTGGAAAAGGCCTCGAGGGAAAGCCACCTGATCCCTTGATGCCCGCGAAGGGAAAGCGTGACACTGCTGCTACAGCTCGGGAGGAAAGCGCACGTGCATGCCCCCACTCGAGACGAGGACTGACTCCCCTGGGGAGACTCCAGAAGTACCCCAAGATCCATGTCAGCACTGGAGAGGAATCCTCAGGTTCCGGCACCGAATCCACACAAGGTCTTATGCCGGGGTCCAGCCCCGGTGGATCCAGGGAATTCGAAGGGTGGACGGCGTTGGTGTGGAAAGACTTGTTTATTTATTAATGTAAGATTACATTAGGAAACTATAGTGTAGTAAGAAGATTAAGTGGAGGAAGAGTGCTGAATAGCTTGGTTTTCGCGGACGGCCAATAAAATTCCAGACAAGGAATTGCACCACCTACGTTGGGCCACCGGCGCCCGCTTGAATATCTAAGGGTGCCTCGCCTTAAGCTCCCTTTCATGCGGGTCTTAACAGCCAGGCCAAGTAAGTAGACCTGGCGAGCCTCCGCACTCCATGTGGAGATTCAGCCTGAAGTTATAGTAAAGAGCAGAGAGAAGGAAAGGTAGAGAGAGAAAGAGGGAGAAAGACACAGGGGAGCCAGAGTCCCAAGAAACCAGGCTGAGAGACTAGTTCGAGAAGCTGGTCCGAGAAACTGGCCCCCGGCCCCTGGCCTCCTCCTTTATTGTTCAGCAGGTCTTTTATACTTTTGATAATACATGGAGATCAATGGATAACACAAAATTATGTAGTGTTCGCAACCCAGATTCTTTCTGTATATCATTTTGTATACAAAAGGTCTCAGGTAATTTACATTATCTTCTGGCCAAGAGGCTTGTTAACACTTTTTCGCTCTCTTCCTTAATGAATGTTAATTTTGTTTCCCCTGAAGTGTTTTTCTTTAATCTGCATCTCCTTAAAGCACTAAAGTTACATCTCTATAGAACAAAGGGTGCAGTGGGTTATAACAAAGAAGGTACTTAACTCAAAGATCTAATGTTGCTAATACCAGGTCTTACTACTTGTTTTTCACATACCAACTATATCTAAAAATAAAGGATATGAAAAATTTGGCAGCAAGCATTGACCCAAAAAATGAAACTTTTAATCAGTCCTATTCTAAAGATTCGACTCCTCAGAAGCTCCTGCATTCCTAGGATGTTTTAAGCTTCCTGTGCCTCCGCGGTCAGGAGGCCTCAAACAATCACCAAGCGCAGCTGTACGAGTTCTACAGGCAGGCTAGAAAGCCATCAGAGGGTTTTTGGATTGAAACACTCTTTCAAATGCAGAAGACTAACGCCCCTGAATTGACTTTTTCCAGAAAAGGTCAGAAGAGTGAAAAAGCAGAGCACAAAAACCGGCAGATTTTTGTTGGGGTACATGCTTAAAAATTTCCAGAGGGGTCCCTGAAGTCTGAGCACGCCTTGCGTATGTCAGCTTCCTTCCTCATAACCTTGTCACGGCGGGCTTCCTCACACTGGCTCCCGGCAGCCTTAGGCCCGGCATCGACGGGAAGGAATCCCGAGAGGCCCCCGAGGAACTCGCTTGGGGGACTGGCCCTTTCCTGAGGCCACCAGAGCGGGTCCCTGAGGTCCCTGTCGTAAGTCAAGAGCACCTGCCGCAACTCGAGAAAATCCAGGAGGTTCTCCCCTCCAAGCGAGATGAGAGTCATTTCCGCTGAGGCGTCTCGAGGCTAATCACACCTAAACTCTGGAATTCCAAAGGGTCCTTCACACCCTTGCTGCAACTCAAGAAATTCCCCGACATACCCGTCTCCACCCAAGAGGAAAGCACGAGAGTCCCGCCCACATCCAGAGGAGCCCCCTTCTGCCTCCTAGCTCGAGAGGAAGGATTCATTCCCTGTGTGCTCGTGAAAGAATTTCCGGCGTTCCCCTCGCATCTCAAGAGGCGGCACTCTCCACAAGTAAGGCAAGCAGAACTCCAGGGTCGTGCCACCATTACCAGAGTCCTCCAGATGTCTCAGTCCTTTCCAGGGAAACCTGTTTCCCTGCACTGCTTCGTTTTCAAGCGAGGATCGACTCACACCACGGTGGCACGTGGGACAGCCCTGTGGGAAAGCCTCATGGGAAAACCTCCTGGAAAGCCTCGAGGGAAAGCCACAGATCCCTTGATCCACGCGAAGGGTAGCGTGACACTGCTGCTACAGCTCGGGAGGAAAGAGCACGTGCATGCCCCCACTTGAGACTCGGACTGACTCCCCTGGGGAGACTGCAGAAGTACCCCAAGATCCATGTCAGCGCTGGAGAGGAATCCTCAGGTTTCGGAACCGACTCCACACAAGGTCTTAGGCCCTGGCATCGACGGAGAGGAATCCCGCGAGGCTCCCGAGCAACTCGAAAGGGGACTGGCCTTTCCTGAGGCCACCAGAGCGGGTCCCTGAGGTCCCTGTCGTAAGTCAAGAGCACCTGCCACAACTCGAGAAAATCCAGGAGGTTCTCCCCTCCAGGCGAGTTGAGAGCCATTTCCGCTGAGGCGTCTCGAGGCTAATCACACCTAAACTCTGGAACTTCCAAAGGGTCCTTCACACCCTTGCTGCAACTCAAGAAGTTCCCCGACATACCCGTCTCCACTCTAGAGGAAGGGAGTGTCCCGCCCACATCCAGAGGGCCCCGTTTCCGCCTCCTAGCTCGAGAGGAGGGATCCTTTCCCTGCGTGGTCGGGAAAGAATTCCCGGCGTTCCCGTCGCATCTCAAGTGGAGGCGCTCTCCACAGGAAAGGCGAGAGGAACTCCAGGGTCGTGCCACATTCCCAGAGTCCCCCGGATGTCTCAGTCCATTCCAGGGAAACCTGTTTTCCCTGCACTGCCTCGACTTTCAAGCCGAGGATCGACTCACACCACGGTGGCACGTGGGACAGCCCTGTGGGAAAAGCCTCGTGGGAAAGCTCGTGGGAAAGCCTCGAGGGAAAGCCCCTGATCCCTTGATCCACGCGAAGGGAAACGTGACACTGCTGCTACAGCTCGGGAGGAAAGCGCACGTGCATGCCCCCCCTCGAGACGAGGACTGACTCCCCTCGGGAGACTTCAGAAGTACCCCAAGATCCATGTCAGCACTGGAGAGAAATCCTCAGGTTCCGGCACTGACTCCACACAAGGTTTTAGGCCCCAGCATCGACGGGAGAGGAAACCCGAGAGGCCCCCGAGAGGCCCCCGAGCAACTCGAAAGGGGACTGGCCTTTCCTGAGGCCACCAGAGCGGGTCCGCTGAGGTCCCCGTCGTAAGTCGAGAGCACCTACCGCAAACTCGAGAAAATCCAGGAGGTTCTCCCGTCCAGGCGAGATGAGGCCCATTTCCTCTGAGGCGTCTCGAGGCTAATCACACCTAACCTCTGGAACTTCCAAAGGGTCCTTCACACCCTTGCTGCAACTCAAGAAGTTCCCCGACATACCCGACTCCCACTCGAGAGGAAGCACGAGTGTCCCGCCCACATCAAGAGGAGCCCCGGTTCCGCCTCCTAGCTCGAGAGGAGGGATCCTTTCCCTGCGTGGTCGGGAAAGAATTCCCGGCGTTCCCGTCGCATCTCAAGTGGAGGCGCTCTTCACAGGAAAGGCGAGAGGAACTCCAGTGTCGTACCACATTCCCAGAGTTCCCCAGATGTCTCAGTCCATTCCAGGGAAAACTGTTTTCCCTGCTCTGCCTCGACTTTCAAGCCGAGGATCGACTCACACCACGATGGCACGTGGGACAGCCTGTTGGAAAGCCTCGAGGGAAAGCCCCTGATCCCTTGATGCTCGCGAAGGGAAGCGTGACACTGCTGCTACAGCTCGGGAGGAAAGCGCACGTGCATGCCCCCACTCGAGACGAGGACTGACTCCCCTGGGGAGACTCCAGAAGTACCCCAAGATCCATGTCAGCACTGGAGAGGAATCCTCAGGTTCCGGCACCGAATCCACACAAGGTCTTATGCCGGGGTCCAGCCCCGGTGGATCCAGGAATTCGAAGGGTGGACGGCGTTGGTGTGGAAAGACTTGTTTATTTATTAATGTAAGATTACATTAAGGAAAACTATAGTGTAGTAAGAAGATTAAGTGGAGGAAGAGTGCTGAATAGCTTGGTTTTCGGCGGACGGCCAATAAAATTCCAGACAAGGAATTTGCACCACCTACGTTGTGCCACCGGCGCCCGCTTGAATATCTAAGGGTGCCTCGCCCTTAAGCTCCCTTTCATGGCGGGTCTTAACAGCCAGGCCAAGTAAGTAGACCTGGCGAGCCTCCGCACTCCATGTGGAGATTCAGCCTGAAGTTATTAGTAAAGAGCAGAGAGAAGGAAAGGTAGAGAAGACGAAAGAGGGAGAAAGACACAGGGGGAGCCAGAGTCCCAAGAAACCAGGCTGAGAGGACTAGTTCGAGAAGCTGGTCCGAGAAACTGGCCCCCGGCCCCTGGCCTCCTCCTTTATTGTTCAGCAGGTCTTTTATACTTTTGATAATACATGGAGATCAATGGATAACACAAAATTATGTAGTGTTCGCAACCCAGATTCTTTCTGTATATCATTTTGTATACAAAAGGTCTCAGGTAATTTACATTATCTTCTGGCCAAGAGGCTTGTTAACACTTTTTCGCTCTCTTCCTTAATGAATGTTAATTTTTGTTTCCCCTGAAGTGTTTTTCTTTAATCTGCATCTCCTTAAAGCACTAAAGTTACATCTCTATAGAACAAAGTGCAGTGGGTTATAACAAAGAAGGTACTTAACTCAAAGATCTAATGTTGCTAATACCAGGTCTACTACTTGTTTTTCACATACCAACTATATCTAAAATAAAGGATATGAAAATTTGGCAGCAAGCATTGACCCAAAAAATGAAACTTTTAATCAGTCCTATTCTAAGATTCTGACTCCTCAGAAGCTCCCTGCATTCCTAGGATGTTTTAAGCTTCCTGTGCCTCCGGCGGTCAGGAGGCCTCAAACAATCACAAGCGCAGCTGTACGAGTTCTACAGGCAGGCCTAGAAAGCCATCAGAGGGTTTTTGGATTGAAACACTCTTTCAAATGCAGAAGACTAACGCCCTGAATTGACTTTTTCCAGAAAAGGTCAGAAGAGTGAAAAAGCAGAGCACAAAACCGGCAGATTTTTGTTGGGGTACATGCTTAAAAATTTCCAGAGGGGTCCCTGAAGTCTGAGCACGCCTTGCGTATGTCAGCTTCCTTCCTCATAACCTTGTCACGGGCGGGCTTTCCTCACACTGGCTCCCGGCAGCCTTAGGCCCCCGGCATCGACGGAGAGGGAATCCCGAGAGGCCCCCGAGGAACTCGCTTGGGGACTGGCCTTTCCTGAGGCCACCAGAGCGGGTCCCTGAGGTCCCTGTCGTAAGTCAAGAGCACCTGCCGCAAACTCGAGAAAATCCAGGAGGTTCTCCCCTCCAAGCGAGATGAGAGTCATTTCCGCTGAGGCGTCTCGAGGCTAATCACACCTAAACTCTTGGAACTTCCAAAGGGTCCTTCACACCCTTGCTGCAAACTCAAGAAATTCCCCGACATACCCGTCTCCACCCAAGAGGAAGCACGAGAGTCCCGCCCACATCCAGAGGAGCCCCCTTCTGCCTCCTAGCTCGAGAGGAAGGATTCATTCCCTGTGTGCTCGTGAAAGAATTTCCGGCGTTCCCTCGCATCTCAAGAGGCGGCACTCTCCACAAGTAAGGCAAGCAGAACTCCAGGGTCGTGCCACCATTACCAGAGTCCTCCAGATGCTCTCAGTCCTTTCCAGGGAAACCTGTTTCCCCTGCACTGCTTCGTTTTCAAGCCGAGGATCGACTCACACCACGGTGGCACGTGGGACAGCCCTGTGGGAAAGCCTCATGGGAAAACCTCCTGGAAAGCCTCGAGGGAAAGCCACAGATCCCTTGATCCACGCGAAGGGTAGCGTGACACTGCTGCTACAGCTCGGGAGGAAAGAGCACGTGCATGCCCCCACTTGAGACTCGGACTGACTCCCCTGGGGAGACTGCAGAAGTACCCCAAGATCCATGTCAAGCGCTGGAGAGGAATCCTCAGGTTTCGGAACCGACTCCACACAAGGTCTTAGGCCCTGGGCATCGACGGGAGAGGAATCCCGCGAGGCTCCCCGAGCAACTCGAAAGGGGACTGGCCTTTCCTGAGGCCACCAGAGCGGGTCCCTGAGGTCCCTGTCGTAAGTCAAGAGCACCTGCCACAACTCGAGAAAATCCAGGAGGTTCTCCCCTCCAGGCGAGTTGAGAGCCATTTCCGCTGAGGCGTCTCGAGGCTAATCACACCTAAACTCTGGAACTTCCAAAGGGTCCTTCACACCCTTGCTGCAACTCAAGAAGTTCCCCGACATACCCGTCTCCACTCTAGAGGAATGGGAGTGTCCCGCCCATATCCAGAGTGGCCCCGTTTCCGCCTGCTAGCTCGAGAGGAGGGATCCTTTCCCTGCGTGGTCGGGAAAGAATTCCCGGCGTTCCCGTCGCATCTCAAGTGGAGGCGCTCTCCACAGGAAAGGCGAGAGGAACTCCAGGGTCGTGCCACATTCCCAGAGTCCCCCGGATGTCTCAGTCCATTCCAGGGAAACCTGTTTTCCCTGCACTGCCTCGACTTTCAAGCCGAGGATCGACTCACACCACGGTGGCACGTGGGACAGCCCTGTGGGAAAGCCTCGTGGGAAAGGCTCGTGGGAAAGCCTCGAGGGAAAGCCCCTGATCCCTTGATCCACGCGAAGGGAAACGTGACACTGCTGCTACTGCTCGGGAGGAAAGCGCACGTGCATGCCCCCTCGAGACGAGGACTGACTCCCCTCGGGAGACTTCAGAAGTACCCCAAGATCCATGTCAGCACTGGAGAGAAATCCTCAGGTTCCGGCACTGACTCCACACAAGGTTTTAGGCCCCCAGCATCGACGGGGAGAGGAAACCCGAGAGGCCCCCGAGAGGCCCCCCGAGCAACTCGAAAGGGGACTGGCCTTTCCTGAGGCCACCAGAGCGGGTCGCTGAGGTCCCCGTCGTAAGTCGAGAGCACCTACCGCAACTCGAGAAAATCCAGGAGGTTCTCCCGTCCAGCGAGATGAGGCCCATTTCCTCTGAGGCGTCTCGAGGCTAATCACACCTAACCTCTGGAACTTCCAAAGGGTCCTTCACACCCTTGCTGCAACTCAAGAAGTTCCCCGACATACCCGACTCCACTCGAGAGGAAGCACGAGTGTCCCGCCCACATCAAGAGGAGCCCCGGTTCCGCCTCCTAGCTCGAGAGGAGGGATCCTTTCCCTGCGTGGTCGGGAAAGAATTCCCGGCGTTCCCGTCGCATCTCAAGTGGAGGCGCTCTTCACAGGAAAGGCGAGAGGAACTCCAGTGTCGTACCACATTCCCAGAGTTCCCCAGATGTCTCAGTCCATTCCAGGGAAAACTGTTTTCCCTGCTCTGCCTCGACTTTCAAGCCGAGGATCGACTCACAACCACGATGGCACGTGGGACAGCCTGTTGGAAAGCCTCGAGGGAAAGCCCCTGATCCCTTGATGCTCGCGAAGGGAAGCGTGACACTGCTGCTACAGCTCGGGAGGAAAGCGCACGTGCATGCCCCCACTCGAGACGAGGACTGACTCCCCTGGGGAGACTCCAGAAGTACCCCAAGATCCATGTCAGCACTGGAGAGGAATCCTCAGGTTCCGGCACCGAATCCACACAAGGTCTTATGCCGGGGTCCAGCCCCGGTGGATCCAGGGAAATTCGAAGGGTGGACGGCGTTGGTGTGGAAAGACTTGTTTATTTATTAATGTAAGATTACATTAGGAAACTATAGTGTAGTAAGAAGATTAAGTGGAGGAAGAGTGCTGAATAGCTTGGTTTTCGCGGACGGCCAATAAAATTCCAGACAAGGAATTTGCACCACCTACGTTGTGCCACCGGCGCCCCGCTTGAATATCTAAGGGTGCCCTCGCCTTAAGCTCCCTTTCATGCGGGTCTTAACAGCCAGGCCAAGTAAGTAGACCTGGCGAGCCTCCGCACTCCATGTGGAGATTCAGCCTGAAGTTATAGTAAAGAGCAGAGAGAAGGAAAGGTAGAGAAGACGAAAGAGGGAGAAAGACACAGGGGGAGCCAGAGTCCCAAGAAACCAGGCTGAGAGACTAGTTCGAGAAGCTGGTCCGAGAAACTGGCCCCCGGCCCCTGGCCTCCTCCTTTATTGTTCAGCAGGTCTTTTATACTTTTGATAATACATGGAGATCAATGGATAACACAAAAATTATGTAGTGTTCGCAACCCAGATTCTTTCTGTATATCATTTTGTATACAAAAGGTCTCAGGTAATTTACATTATCTTCTGGCCAAGAGGCTTGTTAAACACTTTTTCGCTCTCTTTCCTTAATGAATGTTAATTTTGTTTCCCCTGAAGTGTTTTTCCTTTAATCTGCATCTCCTTAAAGCACTAAAGTTACATCTCTATAGAACAAAGGTGCAGTGGGTTATAACAAAGAAGGTACTTAACTCAAAGATCTAATGTTGCTAATACCAGGTCTACTACTTGTTTTTCACATACCAACTATATCTAAAAATAAAGGATATGAAAATTTGGCAGCAAGCATTGACCCAAAAAATGAAACTTTTAATCAGTCCTATTCTAAAGATTCTGACTCCTCAGAAGCTCCTGCATTCCTAGGATGTTTTAAGCTTCCTGTGCCTCCGGCGGTCAGGAGGCCTCAAACAATCACAAGCGCAGCTGTACGAGTTCTACAGGCAGGCTAGAAAGCCATCAGAGGGTTTTTGGATTGAAACACTCTTTCAAATGCAGAAGACTAACGCCCTGAATTGACTTTTTCCAGAAAAGGTCAGAAGAGTGAAAAAGCAGAGCACAAAAACCGGCAGATTTTTGTTGGGGTACATGCTTAAAAATTTCCAGAGGGGTCCCTGAAGTCTGGAGCACGCCTTGCGTATGTCAGCTTCCTTCCTCATAACTTGTCACGGGCGGGCTTCCTCACACTGGCTCCCGGCAGCCTTAGGCCCCGGCATCGACGGGAGAGGAATCCCGAGAGGCCCCCCGAGGAACTCGCTTGGGGACTGGCCTTTCCTGAGGCCACCAGAGCGGGTCCCTGAGGTCCCTGTCGTAAGTCAAGAGCACCTGCCGACAACTCGAGAAAATCCAGGAGGTTCTCCCCTCCAAGCGAGATGAGAGTCCATTTCCGCTGAGGCGTCTCGAGGCTAATCACACCTAAACTCTGGAACTTCCAAAGGGTCCTTCACACCCTTGCTGCAACTCAAGAAATTCCCCGACATACCCCGTCTCCACCCAAGAGGAATGCACGAGAGTCCCGCCCACATCCAGAGGAGCCCCCTTCTGCCTTCCTAGCTCGAGAGGAAGGGATTCATTTCCCTGTGTGCTCGTGAAAGAATTTCCGGCGTTCCCCTCGCATCTCAAGAGGCGGCACTCTCCACAAGTAAGGCAAGCAGAACTCCAGGGTCGTGCCACCATTACCAGAGTCCTCCAGATGTCTCAGTCCCTTTCCAGGGAAACCTGTTTCCCTGCACTGCTTCGTTTTCAAGCCGAGGATCGACTCACACCACGGTGGCACGTGGGACAGCCCTGTGGGAAAGCCTCATGGGAAAGCTCCGTGGAAAGCCTCGAGGGAAAGCCACAGATCCCTTGATCCACGCGAAGGGTAAGCGTGACACTGCTGCTACAGCTCGGGAGGAAAGAGCACGTGCATGCCCCCACTTGAGACTCGGACTGACTCCCCTGGGGAGACTGCCAGAAGTACCCCAAGATCCATGTCAGCGCTGGAGAGGAATCCTCAGGTTTCGGAACCGACTCCACACAAGGTCTTAGGCCCTGCATCGACGGGAGAGGAATCCCCGCGAGGCCTCCCGAGCAACTCGAAAGGGGACTGGCCTTTCCTGAGGCCACCAGAGCGGGTCCCTGAGGTCCCTGTCGTAAGTCAAGAGCACCTGCCACAACTCGAGAAAATCCAGGAGGTTCTCCCCTCCAGGCGAGTGAGAGCCATTTCCGCTGAGGCGTCTCGAGGCTAATCACACCTAAACTCTGGAACTTCCAAAGGGTCCTTCACACCCTTGCTGCAACTCAAGAAGTTCCCCCGACATACCCGTCTCCACTCTAGAGGAAGGAGTGTCCCGCCCATATCCAGAGGGCCCCGTTTCCGCCTGCTAGCTCGAGAGGAGGGATCCTTTCCCTGCGTGGTCGGGAAAGAATTCCCGGCGTTCCCGTCGCATCTCAAGTGGAGGCGCTCTCCACAGGAAAGGCGAGAGGAACTCCAGGGTCGTGCCACATTCCCAGAGTCCCCCAGATGTCTCAGTCCATTCCAGGGAAACCTGTTTTCCCTGCACTGCCTCGACTTTCAAGCGAGGATCGACTCACACCACGGTGGCACGTGGGACAGCCCTGTGGGAAAGCCTCGTGGGAAAGGCTCGTGGGAAAGCCTCGAGGGAAAGCCCTGATCCCTTGATCCACGCGAAGGGAAACGTGACACTGCTGCTACAGCTCGGGAGGAAAGCGCACGTGCATGCCCCCCTCGAGACGAGGACTGACTCCCCTCGGAGACTTCAGAAGTACCCCAAGATCCATGTCAGCACTGGAGAGAATCCTCAGGTTCCGGCACTGACTCCACACAAGGTTTAGGCCCCAGCATCGACGGGAGAGGAACCGAGAGGCCCCGAGAGAGCCCCCGAGCAACTCGAAAGGGGACTGGCCTTTCCTGAGGCCACCAGAGCGGGTCGCTGAGGTCCCCGTCGTAAGTCGAGAGCACCTACCGCAACTCGAGAAAATCCAGGAGGTTTCTCCGTCCAGGCGAGATGAGGCCCATTTCCTCTGAGGCGTCTCGAGGCTAATCACACCTAACCTCTGGAACTTCCAAAGGGTCCTTCACACCCTTGCTGCAACTCAAGAAGTTCCCCGACATACCCGACTCCACTCGAGAGGAAGCACGAGTGTCCCGCCCACATCAAAGAGGAGCCCCGGTTCCGCCTCCTAGCTCGAGAGGAGGGATCCTTTCCCTGCGTGGTCGGGAAAGAATTCCCGGCGCGTTCCCGTCGCATCTCAAGTGGAGGCGCTCTCCACAGGAAAGGCGAGAGGAACTCCAGGGTCGTGCCACATTCCCAGAGTCCCCAGATGTCTCAGTCCATTCCAGGGAAACCTGTTTTCCCTGCACTGCCTCGACTTTCAAGCCGAGGATCGACTCACACCACGGTGGCACGTGGGACAGCCCGTGGGAAAGCCTGTTGGAAAGCCTCGAGGAAAGCCCCTGATCCCTTGATCACGCGAAGGGAAACGTGACACTGCTGCTACAGCTCGGGAGGAAAGCGCACGTGCATGCCCCCCTCGAGACGAGGACTGACTCCCCTCGGAGACTTCAGAAGTACCCAAGATCCATGTCAGCACTGGAGAGAAATCCTCAGGTTCCGGCACTGACTCCACACAAGGTTTTAGGCCCCAGCATCGACGGGAGAGGAAACCCGAGAGGCCCCCGAGAGGCCCCTGAGCAACTCGAAAGGGAC
The DNA here is from genome assembly GCF_001704415.2 of Capra hircus. NCBI lineage: Eukaryota > Metazoa > Chordata > Mammalia > Artiodactyla > Bovidae > Capra > Capra hircus. Next base: position 66 of record NW_017218433.1, on the reverse strand, counting down.
TGGCCTTTCCTGAGGCCACCAGAGTCGCGGTCGCTTGAGAGTCCCCGTCGTAAGTCGAGAGCACCT
>NW_017218432.1:0-11915 GCF_001704415.2 Capra hircus | reverse complement strand
AGCTCGAGAGGATCCTTTCCTGCGTGGTCGGGAAAGTATTCCCGCCTTTCCGTCGCATCTCAAGTGGAGGCGCTCTCCACAGGAAAGCGAGAGGAACTCTAGGGTCGTGCCACATTCCCAGAGTGCCACAGATGTCTCAGTCCATTCCAGGGAAACCTGTTTTCCCTGCACTGCCTCGACTTTCAAGCCGAGGATCGGACTCACACCACGGTGGCACGTGGGACAGCCCTGTGGGAAAGCCTCGTGGGAAAGCCTCGAATGAAAGCCCCTGATCCCTTGATCCACGCGAAGGGAAGCGTGATACTGCTGCTACAGCTCGGGAGGAAAGCACACGTTCATGCCCTCACTCGAGACGAGGACTGACTCCCCTGGGGAGACTCTTGAAGTGCCCCAAGATCCATGTCAGCACTGGAGAGGAATCCTCAGGTTCCGGCACCTGGCTCCACACAAGATCTTAGGGCCCGGCATTGACGTGAGAGGAATCCCGCGAGGCCACGGAGGAACTCGCATGGGGACTGGCCTTTCCTTACGCAACCACTGCGGGTCCCTGAGGTCCCCGTCTTAAGACGAGAGAACCTGTCGCAACTCGAGAAAATCCAGGAGGTTCTCCCCTCCAGGCGAGGTGAGGCTCCTTTCTGCTGAGGCGTCTCGAGGCTAATCACACCTACCCTCTGGAACTTCCAAAGGGTCCTTCACACCCTTCCTGCAACTCAAGAAGTTCCCGTATATACCTGTCTTCACTCGAGAGGAAGCACGAGCGTCCCGCCCACATCCAGAGGAGCCCCGTTACCGCCTCCTAGCTCGAGAGGTGGGATCTTTTCCATGCAGGGTCGGATAAAGAATTCCCGGCGTTCCGTTGCATCTCAAGAGGAGGCGCTCTCCACCTGAAAGGCGAGAGGGACTCAAGGGTCGTGCCACCATTCCCAGAGTCCCGCAGATGTCTCAGTCCATTCCAAGGAAACCTGTTTTCCCTGTACTGCCTCGACTTTCAAGCCGAGGATCGAATCACACCACCGTGGCACGTGGGACAGCCCTGTGGGAAAGCCTCTTGGGGAAAGACTTCTGGGAAAGCCTCGAGGGAAAGCCACAGATGCCTTGATCCACGGGAAGGGAATTGTGACACTGCTGATACAGCTCGGAGGAAAGCACACGTGCATGCCCCCACTCGAGACGAGGACTGACTCCCCTGGGGCGATTCCAGAAGTACCCCAAGATCCATGTCAGCACTGGAGAGGAATCCTCAGGTTCCGGCACTGACACCGCACAAGGTCTTAGGCCTGGGAATCGATGGGAGAGGAATCCCGAAAGGCCCCCAAGCAACTCGCATGGGATTGGACTTTCCTGAGGCCACCAGAGCTGGTCCCTGAGGACCCCGTCGTAAGTCGAGAGCGCTTGCCGCAACTCCGAGAAAATCCAGGAGGTTCTCCCTTCCAGGCGAGATGAGGCCAATTTCTGCTGAGACGTCTCGAGGCTAATCACACCTAACCTCTGGAAGTTCCAAAGGGTCCTTCACACTCTTTCTGCAACTCAAGAAGTTCCCCGACATACCCGTTTCCACTCGAGAGGAAGCACGAGTGTCCCGCCCACATCCAGGGAGCCCCGTTTCATCCTCATAGCTCGACAGGAGGGATCCTTTCCCTGCGTGGTCGGGAAAGAATTCCCGACGTTCCCGTCACATCTCAAGAGGGGGCACTCTCCACAGGAAAGGCGAGAGGAACTCCAGGGTCGTGCCACCATTCCCAGATCCCGCAGATGTCTCAGTCCATTCCACGGAAGCCTGTTTTCCCGGCACTGCCTCAACTTTCAAGACGAGGATCGACTGACACCACGGTGGCATGTGGGACATCACTGTGGGAAAGCCTCGTGGGAAAGCCTGGTGGGAAAGCGTCGTGGGAAAGCCTCGTGGAAAGCCTCGAGGGAAAGCCACTGATCCTAGGATACACGGAAAGGGAAGCGTGACACTGCTGCTACAGCTCGGGAGGAAGGCGCACGTGCATGCCCCCACTCGAGACGAGGACTGACTCCCCTGGGGAGACTCCAGAAGTACCCCAAGATCCATGTCTGCACTGGAGAGGAATCCTCAGTTTCCGGCACCGACTCCACACAAGGCCTTAGGCCCTGGCATCGACCGGAGAGGAATCCCGAGAGGCACCCGAGCAACTCGCATGGGGACTGGCCTTTCCTGAGGCCATTAGAGCGGGTCCCTGAGGTCCCCGTCTTAAGTCGAGAGCACCTGCCGCAACTCGAGAAAATCCAGGAGGTTCTCCCCTCTAGGCGAGATGAGGCCCATTTCCGCTACGGCGTCTCGAGGCTATTCACACCTAACCTCTGGAACTTCCAAAGGGTCCTTCACACCCTTGCTGCAACTCAAGAACTTCCCCGACATACCCATCTCCACTCGAGAGGAAGCAGGAGAGTTCTGCCCACATCCAGAGGAGCCCCGTTTCCGCCTCCTAGCTCGAGAGGAGGGATCCTTTCCCTGCGTGGTTGGGAAAGAATTCCCGGCGTTCCCGTCACAGCTCAAGAGGAGGCGCTCTCCACAGGAAAGGCGAGAGGAACTCCAGAGTCCTGCCACATTCCCAGAGTCCCCCGGATGTCTCCGTCCATTCCAGGGAAACCTGTTTTCCCTGCACTGCCTCGACTTTCAAGCCGAGGATCGACTCACACCACGGTGGCACGTCGGACAACCCTGTGGTAAAGCCTCGAGGGAAAGCCACAGATCCCTTGATCCACGCGAAGGGAAGCGCGACACTGCTGCTACAGCTCGGAAGGAAAACGCACGTTCATGCCCCCACTCGAGACGAGGCCTGACTCCCCTGGGGGGACTCCAGAAATACCCTCAAGATCCATGTCATCACAGGAGAGGAATCCTCAGGTTCCCTCACTGACTCCACACAAGGTCTTAGGCCCCAGCATCGACAGGAGAGGAATCCCGAGAGGCCCCGAGCAACTCGCATGGGGACTGGCCTTTCCTGAGGCCACCAGAGCGGATCCCTGAGGTCACCGTCGTAAGACGAGAGCTCCTGCCGCAACTCGAAAAATCCAGGAGGTTCTCCCCTCCAGGCGAGATGAGGCCCATTTCTGCTGAGGCGTCTCGAGGCTAATCACACCTAACCTCTGGAAATTCCAAAGGGTCCTTCACACCCTTGCTGCAACACAAGAAGTTCCGCGACATACCGGTCACCACACGAGAGGAAGCACGAGAGTCCCGCTCACATCCAGAGGAGCCCCGTTTTCGTCTCCTAGCTTGAGAGGAGGGATACTTTCCCTGCGTGCTCGGGAAAGAATTCCCGGCGTTCCCGTCGCATCTCAAGAGGAGGCGCTCTCCACAGGAAAGGCGAGAGGAACTCCAGGGTCCTGCCACCATTCCCAGAGTCCCCCAGATGTCTCAGTCCATTCCAGGGAAACCTGTTTTCCCTGCACTGCCTCGACTTTCAAGCCGAGGATCGACTCACACCACTGTGGCACGTGGGACAGCCCTGTGGGAAAGCCTCGTGGGAAAGCCTCTTGGGAAAGCCTCGTGGGAAAGCCTCGAGGGAAAGCCACAGATCCCTTGATCCATGCGAAGGGAAGCGTGACACTGCTGCTACAGCTCGGGAGGAAAGCGCACGTGCATGCCCCCACTAGAGACGAGGTCTGACTGCACTGGGGAGAATCCAGAAGTACCCCAAGATCCATGTCAGCACTGGAGAGGAATCCTCAGGTTCCGGCACCGGCTCCACACAAGATCTTAGGCCCCAGCATCGACGGGAGAGGAATCCCGACAGGCCCCCGAGCAACTCGCATGGGGACTGGCCTTTCCTGAGGCCACCAGAGCGGGTCCCTGAGGTCCCCGTCGTAAGTGGAGACACCTGTCGCAACTCCAGAAATTCCAGGAGGTTCGCCCCTCCAGGCGAGATGAGGCCCATTTCCGCTGAGGTGTCTCGAGGCTAATCACACCTAATCTCTGCAATTTCCAAAGGGTCCTTCACACCCTTGCTGCAACTCAAGAAGTTCCCCGACATACCCGTCTCCACTCGAGAGGAAGCACAAGAGTCCCGCCCACATCCAGAGGAGCCCTGTTTCCGCCTCCTAGCTCGAGAGGAGGGATCCTTTCCTGCGTGGTCGGGAAAGTATTCCCGGCCTTTCCGTCGCATCTCAAGTGGAGGCGCTCTCCACAGGAAAGGCGAGAGGAACTCTAGGGTCGTGCCACATTCCCAGAGTGCCACAGATGTCTCAGTCCATTCCAGGGAAACCTGTTTTCCCTGCACTGCCTCGACTTTCAAGCCGAGGATCGACTCACACCACGGTGGCACGTGGGACAGCCCTGTGGGAAAGCCTCGTGGGAAAGCCTCGAATGAAAGCCCCTGATCCCTTGATCCACGCGAAGGGAAGCGTGATACTGCTGCTACAGCTCGGGAGGAAAGCACACGTTCATGCCCTCACTCGAGACGAGGACTGACTCCCCTGGGGAGACTCTTGAAGTGCCCCAAGATCCATGTCAGCACTGGAGAGGAATCCTCAGGTTCCGGCACTGGCTCCACACAAGATCTTAGGGCCCGGCATTGACGTGAGAGGAATCCCGCGAGGCCACGGAGGAACTCGCATGGGGACTGGCCTTTCCTTACGCAACCACTGCGGGTCCCTGAGGTCCCCGTCTTAAGACGAGAGAACCTGTCGCAACTCGAGAAAATCCAGGAGGTTCTCCCCTCCAGGCGAGGTGAGGCTCCTTTCTGCTGAGGCGTCTCGAGGCTAATCACACCTACCCTCTGGAACTTCCAAAGGGTCCTTCACACCCTTCCTGCAACTCAAGAAGTTCCCGTATATACCTGTCTTCACTCGAGAGGAAGCACGAGCGTCCCGCCCACATCCAGAGGAGCCCCGTTACCGCCTCCTAGCTCGAGAGGTGGGATCTTTTCCATGCAGGGTCGATAAAGAATTCCCGGCGTTCCCGTTGCATCTCAAGAGGAGGCGCTCTCCACCTGAAAGGCGAGAGGGACTCAAGGGTCGTGCCACCATTCCCAGAGTCCCGCAGATGTCTCAGTCCATTCCAAGGAAACCTGTTTTCCCTGTACTGCCTCGACTTTCAAGCCGAGGATCGAATCACACCACCGTGGCACGTGGGACAGCCCTGTGGGAAAGCCTCTTGGGAAAGACTTCTGGGAAAGCCTCGAGGGAAAGCCACAGATGCCTTGATCCACGGGAAGGGAATTGTGACACTGCTGATACAGCTCGGAGGAAAGCACACGTGCATGCCCCCACTCGAGACGAGGACTGACTCCCCTGGGGCGATTCCAGAAGTACCCCAAGATCCATGTCAGCACTGGAGAGGAATCCTCAGGTTCCGGCACTGACACCGCACAAGGTCTTAGGCCTGGGAATCGATGGGAGAGGAATCCCGAAAGGCCCCCAAGCAACTCGCATGGGGATTGGACTTTCCTGAGGCCACCAGAGCTGGTCCCTGAGGACCCCGTCGTAAGTCGAGAGCGCTTGCCGCAACTCGAGAAAATCCAGGAGGTTCTCCCTTCCAGGCGAGATGAGGCCAATTTCTGCTGAGACGTCTCGAGGCTAATCACACCTAACCTCTGGAAGTTCCAAAGGGTCCTTCACACTCTTTCTGCAACTCAAGAAGTTCCCCGACATACCCGTTTCCACTCGAGAGGAAGCACGAGTGTCCCGCCCACATCCAGGGAGCCCCGTTTCATCCTCATAGCTCGACAGGAGGGATCCTTTCCCTGCGTGGTCGGGAAAGAATTCCCGACGTTCCCGTCACATCTCAAGAGGGGGCACTCTCCACAGGAAAGGCGAGAGGAACTCCAGGGTCGTGCCACCATTCCCAGATCCCGCAGATGTCTCAGTCCATTCCACGGAAGCCTGTTTTCCCGGCACTGCCTCAACTTTCAAGACGAGGATCGACTGACACCACGGTGGCATGTGGGACATCACTGTGGGAAAGCCTCGTGGGAAAGCCTGGTGGGAAAGCGTCGTGGGAAAGCCTCGTGGAAAGCCTCGAGGGAAAGCCACTGATCCTAGGATACACGGAAAGGGAAGCGTGACACTGCTGCTACAGCTCGGGAGGAAGGCGCACGTGCATGCCCCCACTCGAGACGAGGACTGACTCCCCTGGGGAGACTCCAGAAGTACCCCAAGATCCATGTCTGCACTGGAGAGGAATCCTCAGTTTCCGGCACCGACTCCACACAAGGCCTTAGGCCCTGGCATCGACCGGAGAGGAATCCCGAGAGGCACCCGAGCAACTCGCATGGGGACTGGCCTTTCCTGAGGCCATTAGAGCGGGTCCCTGAGGTCCCCGTCTTAAGTCGAGAGCACCTGCCGCAACTCGAGAAAATCCAGGAGGTTCTCCCCTCTAGGCGAGATGAGGCCCATTTCCGCTACGGCGTCTCGAGGCTATTCACACCTAACCTCTGGAACTTCCAAAGGGTCCTTCACACCCTTGCTGCAACTCAAGAACTTCCCCGACATACCCATCTCCACTCGAGAGGAAGCAGGAGAGTTCTGCCCACATCCAGAGGAGCCCCGTTTCCGCCTCCTAGCTCGAGAGGAGGGATCCTTTCCCTGCGTGGTTGGGAAAGAATTCCCGGCGTTCCCGTCACAGCTCAAGAGGAGGCGCTCTCCACAGGAAAGGCGAGAGGAACTCCAGAGTCCTGCCACATTCCCAGAGTCCCCCGGATGTCTCCGTCCATTCCAGGGAAACCTGTTTTCCCTGCACTGCCTCGACTTTCAAGCCGAGGATCGACTCACACCACGGTGGCACGTCGGACAACCCTGTGGTAAAGCCTCGAGGAAAGCCACAGATCCCTTGATCCACGCGAAGGGAAGCGCGACACTGCTGCTACAGCTCGGAAGGAAAACGCACGTTCATGCCCCCACTCGAGACGAGGCCTGACTCCCCTGGGGGGACTCCAGAAATACCCTCAAGATCCATGTCATCACAGGAGAGGAATCCTCAGGTTCCCTCACTGACTCCACACAAGGTCTTAGGCCCCAGCATCGACAGGAGAGGAATCCCGAGAGGCCCCCGAGCAACTCGCATGGGGACTGGCCTTTCCTGAGGCCACCAGAGCGGATCCCTGAGGTCACCGTCGTAAGACGAGAGCTCCTGCCGCAACTCGAAAAAATCCAGGAGGTTCTCCCCTCCAGGCGAGATGAGGCCCATTTCTGCTGAGGCGTCTCGAGGCTAATCACACCTAACCTCTGGAAATTCCAAAGGGTCCTTCACACCCTTGCTGCAACACAAGAAGTTCCGCGACATACCGGTCACCACACGAGAGGAAGCACGAGAGTCCCGCTCACATCCAGAGGAGCCCCGTTTTCGTCTCCTAGCTTGAGAGGAGGGATACTTTCCCTGCGTGCTCGGGAAAGAATTCCCGGCGTTCCCGTCGCATCTCAAGAGGAGGCGCTCTCCACAGGAAAGGCGAGAGGAACTCCAGGGTCCTGCCACCATTCCCAGAGTCCCCCAGATGTCTCAGTCCATTCCAGGGAAACCTGTTTTCCCTGCACTGCCTCGACTTTCAAGCCGAGGATCGACTCACACCACTGTGGCACGTGGGACAGCCCTGTGGGAAAGCCTCGTGGGAAAGCCTCTTGGGAAAGCCTCGTGGGAAAGCCTCGAGGGAAAGCCACAGATCCCTTGATCCATGCGAAGGGAAGCGTGACACTGCTGCTACAGCTCGGGAGGAAAGCGCACGTGCATGCCCCCACTAGAGACGAGGTCTGACTGCACTGGGGAGAATCCAGAAGTACCCCAAGATCCATGTCAGCACTGGAGAGGAATCCTCAGGTTCCGGCACCGGCTCCACACAAGATCTTAGGCCCCAGCATCGACGGGAGAGGAATCCCGACAGGCCCCCGAGCAACTCGCATGGGGACTGGCCTTTCCTGAGGCCACCAGAGCGGGTCCCTGAGGTCCCCGTCGTAAGTGGAGACACCTGTCGCAACTCCAGAAATTCCAGGAGGTTCGCCCCTCCAGGCGAGATGAGGCCCATTTCCGCTGAGGTGTCTCGAGGCTAATCACACCTAATCTCTGCAATTTCCAAAGGGTCCTTCACACCCTTGCTGCAACTCAAGAAGTTCCCCGACATACCCGTCTCCACTCGAGAGGAAGCACAAGAGTCCCGCCCACATCCAGAGGAGCCCTGTTTCCGCCTCCTAGCTCGAGAGGAGGGATCCTTTCCTGCGTGGTCGGGAAAGTATTCCCGGCCTTTCCGTCGCATCTCAAGTGGAGGCGCTCTCCACAGGAAAGGCGAGAGGAACTCTAGGGTCGTGCCACATTCCCAGAGTGCCACAGATGTCTCAGTCCATTCCAGGGAAACCTGTTTTCCCTGCACTGCCTCGACTTTCAAGCCGAGGATCGACTCACACCACGGTGGCACGTGGGACAGCCCTGTGGGAAAGCCTCGTGGGAAAGCCTCGAATGAAAGCCCCTGATCCCTTGATCCACGCGAAGGGAAGCGTGATACTGCTGCTACAGCTCGGGAGGAAAGCACACGTTCATGCCCTCACTCGAGACGAGGACTGACTCCCCTGGGGAGACTCTTGAAGTGCCCCAAGATCCATGTCAGCACTGGAGAGGAATCCTCAGGTTCCGGCACTGGCTCCACACAAGATCTTAGGGCCCGGCATTGACGTGAGAGGAATCCCGCGAGGCCACGGAGGAACTCGCATGGGGACTGGCCTTTCCTTACGCAACCACTGCGGGTCCCTGAGGTCCCCGTCTTAAGACGAGAGAACCTGTCGCAACTCGAGAAAATCCAGGAGGTTCTCCCCTCCAGGCGAGGTGAGGCTCCTTTCTGCTGAGGCGTCTCGAGGCTAATCACACCTACCCTCTGGAACTTCCAAAGGGTCCTTCACACCCTTCCTGCAACTCAAGAAGTTCCCGTATATACCTGTCTTCACTCGAGAGGAAGCACGAGCGTCCCGCCCACATCCAGAGGAGCCCCGTTACCGCCTCCTAGCTCGAGAGGTGGGATCTTTTCCATGCAGGGTCGATAAAGAATTCCCGGCGTTCCCGTTGCATCTCAAGAGGAGGCGCTCTCCACCTGAAAGGCGAGAGGGACTCAAGGGTCGTGCCACCATTCCCAGAGTCCCGCAGATGTCTCAGTCCATTCCAAGGAAACCTGTTTTCCCTGTACTGCCTCGACTTTCAAGCCGAGGATCGAATCACACCACCGTGGCACGTGGGACAGCCCTGTGGGAAAGCCTCTTGGGAAAGACTTCTGGGAAAGCCTCGAGGGAAAGCCACAGATGCCTTGATCCACGGGAAGGGAATTGTGACACTGCTGATACAGCTCGGAGGAAAGCACACGTGCATGCCCCCACTCGAGACGAGGACTGACTCCCCTGGGGCGATTCCAGAAGTACCCCAAGATCCATGTCAGCACTGGAGAGGAATCCTCAGGTTCCGGCACTGACACCGCACAAGGTCTTAGGCCTGGGAATCGATGGAGAGGAATCCCGAAAGGCCCCCAAGCAACTCGCATGGGGATTGGACTTTCCTGAGGCCACCAGAGCTGGTCCCTGAGGACCCCGTCGTAAGTCGAGAGCGCTTGCCGCAACTCGAGAAAATCCAGGAGGTTCTCCCTTCCAGGCGAGATGAGGCCCAATTTCTGCTGAGACGTCTCGAGGCTAATCACACCTAACCTCTGGAAGTTCCAAAGGGTCCTTCACACTCTTTCTGCAACTCAAGAAGTTCCCCGACATACCCGTTTCCACTCGAGAGGAAGCACGAGTGTCCCGCCCACATCCAGGGAGCCCCGTTTCATCCTCATAGCTCGACAGGAGGGATCCTTTCCCTGCGTGGTCGGGAAAGAATTCCCGACGTTCCCGTCACATCTCAAGAGGGGGCACTCTCCACAGGAAAGGCGAGAGGAACTCCAGGGTCGTGCCACCATTCCCAGATCCCGCAGATGTCTCAGTCCATTCCACGGAAGCCTGTTTTCCCGGCACTGCCTCAACTTTCAAGACCGAGGATCGACTGACACCACGGTGGCATGTGGGACATCACTGTGGGAAAGCCTCGTGGGAAAGCCTGGTGGGAAAGCGTCGTGGGAAAGCCTCGTGGAAAGCCTCGAGGGAAAGCCACTGATCCTAGGATACACGGAAAGGGAAGCGTGACACTGCTGCTACAGCTCGGGAGGAAGGCGCACGTGCATGCCCCCACTCGAGACGAGGACTGACTCCCCTGGGGAGACTCCAGAAGTACCCCAAGATCCATGTCTGCACTGGAGAGGAATCCTCAGTTTCCGGCACCGACTCCACACAAGGCCTTAGGCCCTGGCATCGACCGGAGAGGAATCCCGAGAGGCACCCGAGCAACTCGCATGGGGACTGGCCTTTCCTGAGGCCATTAGAGCGGGTCCCTGAGGTCCCCGTCTTAAGTCGAGAGCACCTGCCGCAACTCGAGAAAATCCAGGAGGTTCTCCCCTCTAGGCGAGATGAGGCCCATTTCCGCTACGGCGTCTCGAGGCTATTCACACCTAACCTCTGGAACTTCCAAAGGGTCCTTCACACCCTTGCTGCAACTCAAGAACTTCCCCGACATACCCATCTCCACTCGAGAGGAAGCAGGAGAGTTCTGCCCACATCCAGAGGAGCCCCGTTTCCGCCTCCTAGCTCGAGAGGAGGGATCCTTTCCCTGCGTGGTTGGGAAAGAATTCCCGGCGTTCCCGTCCACAGCTCAAGAGGAGGCGCTCTCCACAGGAAAGGCGAGAGGAACTCCAGAGTCCTGCCACATTCCCAGAGTCCCCCGGATGTCTCCGTCCATTCCAGGGAAACCTGTTTTCCCTGCACTGCCTCGACTTTCAAGCCGAGGATCGACTCACACCACGGTGGCACGTCGGACAACCCTGTGGTAAAGCCTCGAGGGAAAGCCACAGATCCCTTGATCCACGCGAAGGGAAGCGCGACACTGCTGCTACAGCTCGGAAGGAAAACGCACGTTCATGCCCCCACTCGAGACGAGGCCTGACTCCCCTGGGGGGACTCCAGAAATACCCTCAAGATCCATGTCATCACAGGAGAGGAATCCTCAGGTTCCCTCACTGACTCCACACAAGGTCTTAGGCCCCAGCATCGACAGGAGAGGAATCCCGAGAGGCCCCCGAGCAACTCGCAATGGGGACTGGCCTTTCCTGAGGCCACCAGAGCGGATCCCTGAGGTCACCGTCGTAAGACGAGAGCTCCTGCCGCAACTCGAAAAATCCAGGAGGTTCTCCCCTCCAGGCGAGATGAGGCCCATTTCTGCTGAGGCGTCTCGAGGCTAATCACACCTAACCTCTGGAAATTCCAAAGGGTCCTTCACACCCTTGCTGCAACACAAGAAGTTCCGCGACATACCCGTCACCACACGAGAGGAAGCACGAGAGTCCCGCTCACATCCAGAGGAGCCCCGTTTTCGTCTCCTAGCTGAGAGGAGGGATACTTTCCCTGCGTGCTCGGGAAAGAATTCCCGGCGTTCCCGTCGCATCTCAAGAGGAGGCGCTCTCCACAGGAAAGGCGAGAGGAACTCCAGGGTCCTGCCACCATTCCCAGAGTCCCCCAGATGTCTCAGTCCATTCCAGGGAAACCTGTTTTCCCTGCACTGCCTCGACTTTCAAGCCGAGGATCGACTCACACCACTGTGGCACGTGGGACAGCCCTGTGGGAAAGCCTCGTGGGAAGCCTCTGGAAAGCCTCGTGGGAAAGCCTCGAGGGAAAGCCACAGATCCCTTGATCCATGCGAAGGGAAGCGTGACACTGCTGCTACAGCTCGGGAGGAAAGCGCACGTGCATGCCCCACTAGAGACGAGGTCTGACTGCACTGGGGAGAACTCCAGAAGTACCCCAAGATCCATGTCAGCACTGGAGAGGAATCCTCAGGTTCCGGCACCGGCTCCACACAAGATCTTAGGCCCAGCATCGACGGGAGAGGAATCCCG
>NW_017218431.1:0-11916 GCF_001704415.2 Capra hircus | reverse complement strand
GAGCATCCCTCGGGTTTTTTTCTGCCTTTGAGCTGAGTCGGCGAATGTGGCGCGGCGTGGATCTGTGCCCCTGCGGCGTGTCGGCGAGGCGCTTGTCCACGCAAAGGCCATTTCAACCGGAAATTTGTTGGTCGGGGAGCGTGGCGGGGCGGGGCGTCAGGTAGGATGTTATCCCCAACGACTTAGACCATTCTCAGCTGGATAACCGCCCTGAATCGGGTTTCCCTGGGGCCCAAGAAGAAAGCACACAGAAATGTAGTCGACTATTCAATCTGAGACATCAGACTCACACCCACGTGGCACGGTGTTGGACAGCCCTGCTGGGAAAGGCCTCGTGGAAAAGCCGTTTCGAGGGAAAGCCAACAGAATCCTCTTGTCACACGCGGGAAGTGGAAGCGGGGCGACGAGGTGGTGCTACAACCCTCGAGAGAGGAAAGCTGCACATATGTGCGAGTGTATGAGCTCCCACTATCTTCAGCGCCTAGAAATGTCGCCAGAGACCAGTGCTCCCGCAAGAGGTGGAAAACAGAGGATCTGTACTCCATCTGGGGAGATAGGGAGATGACACCAACGAGTACTGGGAGCGCTACGCACCTCTTAAGATCCATGGTCGGCAGACACATGGAGAGGTAATCCTCAGGTGGTCGCGGCACCGATTCCACTATGGCACACAACACCCTGGTGGTATAGCGCTCCTCCCTACTCGGCCATTCCGTTCTAGAGGAGCGCCTACCTCTTGAGAGAAAAATGCGACGGCCGAACGCCAGGAATCGAACGGTGAGAGGAGGGGGCCACATTCCCGAGAGCGACCCCCGAAGACCCAACTCGCATGCGGGACTGGCCTTTCCATAGAGGCCACGCGCAGAGCAATTCGGGTCCCTGTCACCCGAAATACTGCCGCAGGGAAAAAGGATCCCCCTACCTTCCCGTAAGTCGAGGAGACGCTAAGGCACGTGCTACCGGCAACTGCGAGAAACGAGGAAAAGCAGTCTCATTTAGTTCTCCCCTCCAGGCGAGATGAGGCCCTCCCCGTTTCGATGAGCGCTCCTCAAGGCCTACTATCACCAAGTTAACCGGGGAATTTCCCACGGGTCCTTCACACCCTTGCTGCAACTCAAGAAGTTCCCCGTCATACCCGACTCCACTCGAGAAGAAGGACGAGAGTCCGCCCACATACAGAGGAGCCCCGTTTCCGCCTCATAGCTCTAGAGGAGAGATCCTTTCCTTGCGTGGTCTGGAAAGTATTCCCGGCGTTTCCGTCGCATCTCAAGAGGAGGCGCTCTCACTTGAAACGGGAGAGGAACTCAGGTTCGTGCCACCGTTCCCACACTCCCCAGATGTCTCATTCCATTCCACAGAAACCATTTTTCCCTACACTGCTCGACTTTCAAGCTGAGGATCGACTCACACCACGGTGGCATGTGGGACAGCCCTGTGGGAAAGCCTCGTGGGAAAGTCTCCTGAGGAAGCCTCGAGAGAAAGCCACAGAACCCATGATCCACGCGAAGGGAAGCCTTGACACTGCTGCTACCAGCTCGGGTGGAAAACCCACGTGCATATCTCCACTCGCGACGAGGAATGACTCCCCTGGGAGACTCCAGAAGTACCCAAGATCCATGTCAGGCACTGGAGAGGAATCCTCAGGATCCGACCACAGACTCCAGACAAGGTCCCAGGCCCGGCATTGACGGGAGAGGAATCCCGAGAGGCCCCCGAGCAACTCGCATGGGGATCTGGCCTTTCCTGAGGCCACCAGAGCGGGTCCCTGAGGTCCCCAGTCGTTAAGTCGAGAGCACCTGCCGCAACTCGAGAAAATCCATTAGGTTCTCCCCTCCAGGCGAGATGAGGCCCTTTTCCGATGAGGCTCCTCGAGGCTAATCACACCTAAACGCTGGAATTTCCCAAGCGGTCCTTCACACCCTTGCTGGCAACTCAAGAAGTTCCGCCGTCATACCCGACTCCACTCGAGAAGAAGGACGAGAGTCCCGCCCACATACAGAGGAGCCCCGTTTCGCCTCATAGCTCGAGAGGAGGGATCCTTTCCCGCGTGGTCGGGAAAGTATTCCCGGAGTTTCCGTCGCATCTCAAGAGGAGGCGCTCTCCACTTGAAACGGGAGAGGAACTCCAGGTTCGTGCCACCGTTCCCACACTCCCCGAGATGTCTCATTCCATTCCACGGAAACCTTTTTTCCCTGCACTGCCTCGACTTTCAAGCTGAGGATCGACTCACACCACTGGTGGCATGTGGACAGCCCTGTGGGAAAGCCTCGTGAGAAAGTCTCCTGAGAAAGCCTCGAGGGAAAGCCACAGATCCCATGATCCACGCGAAGGGAAGCGTGACACTGCTGCTACAGCTCGGGAGGAAAACCCACGTGCATATCCCCACTCGACGAAGAGGAATGACTCCCCTGGGAGATTCCAGAAGTACCCAAGATCCATGTCAGCACTGGAGAGGAATCCTCAGGATCCGGCACAGACTCCACACAAGGTCCCAGGGCCCGCATCGACGGGAGAGGAATCCCGAGAGGCCCCCGAGCAACTGCATGGGGACTGGCCTTTCCTGAGGCCACCAGAGCGGGTCCCTGAGGTCCCAGTCGTAAGTCGAGAGCACCTGCCGCAACTCGAGAAAATCCAGGAGGTTCTCCCCTCCAGGCGAGATGAGGCCCATTTCTGCTGAGGCGTCTCGAGGCTAATCACACCTAACCTCTCGAACTTCCAAAGGGTCCTTCACACCCTTGCTGCAACTCAAGAAGTTCCCCGACATACCCGTCTCCACTCGAGAGGAAGCACGAGAGTCCCGCCCAAATCCAGAGCAGCCCCGTTTCCGCCTCATACCTCGAGCGGAGGGATCCTTTCCCTGCGTGGTCGGGAAAGAATTCCCGGCGTTCCCGTCGCATCTCAAGAGGAGGCGCTCTCCACCGGAAAGGCGAGAGGAACTCCAGGGTCTTGCCACCATTCCCAGAGTCCCCCAGATGTCTCAGTCCATTCCAGAGAAACCTGTTTTCCCTGCACTGCCGTCGACTTTCAAGCCGAGGATCGACTCACACCACGGTGGCACGTGGGACAGCCCTGTGGAAAGCCTCGTGGAAAAGCCTCTTGGGAAAGCGTCGAAGGAAAGCCACAGATCCGTTGATCCACGCGAAGGGAAGCGTGACACTGCTGCTACAGCTCGGGAGGAAAGCGCACGTGCATGCCCCCACTCGAGTAGAGGACTGACTGCCCTGGGGAGACTCCAGAAGTACCCCAAGATCTATGTCACCACTGGAGAGGAATCCTCAGGTTACAGCACCGACTCCCCACAAGAACTTAGGCTCCGGCATCAACGGGAGAGGAATCCCGAGAGGCCCCAAGCTACTCACATGGGGACTGGCCTTTCCTGAGGCCACCAGAACGGGTCCCTGAGGTCCCCATCGTAAGTCGAGAGCACCTGCCACAACTCGAGAAAATCCAGGAGGTTCTCCCATCCAGGCGAGATGAGGCCCATTTCCGCTGAGGCGTCTGGAGTCTAATCACTTCTAATATCTGGAACTTCCAAATGGTCATTCACACCATTGCTGCAACTCAAGAAGTTCCCCGACATACCCGTCTCCACTTGAGTCGAAGCACGAGAGTCCCGCCCACATCCAGAGGAGCCCCGTTTCCGCCTCCTACCTCGAGAGGAGGTATCCTTTCCCTGCGTGGTCGGGAAAGAATTCCCGGCATTTCCGTCGCATCTCAAGAGGAGGCGCTCTCCACAGGAAAGGCGAGAGGAACTCCAGGGTCGTGCTACCATTCCCAGAGTCCCCCAGATGCCTCAGTCCATTCCAGGGAAACCTGTTTACCCTGTACTGCCTCGACTTTCAAGCCGAGTATCGACTCACACCACGGTGGCACGTGGGACAGCCCTGTGGGAAAGCCTCGTGGGAAAGCCTCGTGGGAAAGCCTCGAGGGAAAGCCTCGAGTGAAAGCCTAGAGGAAAAGCCACAGATCCCTTGATCCACGCGAAGGGAAGCACGACACTGCTGCTACAGCTCGGGAGGAAAGCGCATGTGCATGCCCCCACTCGAGACGAGGACTGACTCCCCTGGGGAGACTCGAGAAATACCCCAAGATCCATGTCAGCACTGGAGAGGAATTCTCAGGTTCCGGCACTGACTCCACACAAGGTCTTAGGCCCCAGCATCGACGGGAGAGGAATCCCGAGAGGCCCCCGAGCAACTTGCACGGGGACTTGCCTTTCCTGAGGCCACCAGAGCGGGTCCCTGAAGTCCCCGTCGTAAGTCGATAGCACCTGCCGCAACTCGACAAAATCCAGGAGGTTCTCCCCTCCAAGCGAGATGAGGCCCATTTCCGCAGAGGCGCCTCGAGGCAAATCACACCTAACCTCTGGAACTTCCAAAGGGTTCTTCACACCCTTGCTGCAACTCAAGAAGTTCCCCTGACATACCCGTCTCCACTTGAGAGGAAGCACGAGAGTCCCGCCACATCCAGAGGAGCCCCGTTTCCGCCTCCTAGCCTGAGTTGAGGGATTCTTTCCCTGCGTGGTCCTGAAAGAATTCCCGGCGTTCCCGTCGCATCTCAAGAGGAGGTGCTCTCCACAGGAAAGGCGAGAGGAACTCCAGGGTCGTGCCACCATTCCCAGAGACAACCAGATGTCTCAGTCCATTCCAGGGAAAACTGTTTTCCCTGCACTGCCTCGACTTTCAAGCCGAGGATCGACTCAAACCACGGTGGCACGTGGGCAGCCCTGTGGGAAAGCCTCATGGGAAAGCCTCGAGGGAAAGCCACAGATCCCTTGATCCACGCGAAGGGAAGCGTGACACTGCTGCTAAAGCTCGGGAGGAAAGCGCACGTGCATGGCCCCACTCGAGACGAGGACTGGCACCCGCTGGGGAGACACCAGAAGTACCCCAAGATCCATGTCAGCACTGGAGAGGAATCCTCAGGTTCTGGCACCGACTCCACACAAGGTCTTAGGCCCGTGCATCGACGTGAGAGGAATCCCGAGAGGCCCCAGAGCAACTCGCATGGGGACTGGCCTTTCCTGAGGCCACCACAGCGTGTCCCTGAGGTCCCCGTCGTAAGTCGAGAGCACCTGCCGCAACTCGAGAAAATCCAGCAGGTTCTCCCTCCAGGTGAGCTGAGTCCCATTTCCGCTGAGGTATCTCGAGGCTAATCACACCTTACCTCTGGAACTTCCAAAGGGTCCTTCACACCCTTACTGCAACTCAAGAAGTTCCCCGACATACCCGTCTCCACTCGAGAGGAAGCACGAGAGTCCCGCACACATCCAGAGGAGCCCAGTTTCCGCCTTCTAGCTCGAGAGGAGGGATCCTTTCCCTGCGTGGTCGGGATAGAATTCCCGGTGTTCCCGTCACATCTCAAGAGGAGTCGCGCTCCACAGGAAAGGTGAGAGGAACTCCAGGGTCGTGCCACCATTCCCAGAGTCCCCTGGATCTCTCAGTCCATTCCAGGGAAACCTGTTTTCCCTTCACTGCCTCGACTTTCAAGCCGAGGATCGACTCACACCACGGTGGCACGTGGGACAGCCCTGTGGGAAAGCCTCATGGGAAAGCCTCGTGGGAAAGCCTCGTGGGAAGTCGTGGAGCCTCGTGGGAAAGCCTCGAGGGAAAGGCACAGATCCCTTCATCCAAGCATAGGGAAGCGTGACACTGCTGCTTCAGCTCAGGAGGAAAGCGCACGTGCATGCCCCCACTCGAGAGGAGGACTGACTCCCCTGGGGAGACTCCAGAAGTACCCCAAGATCCATGACAGCACTGGAGAGGAATCCTCAGGTTCCAGCACTGACTCCACACAAGGTCTTAGGCCCCAGGCATCGACAGGAGAGGAATCCCTAGAGGCCCCCGAGCAACTCGCATGGGGACTGGTCTTTCCTGAGGCCACCAGAGCGGGTCCCTGAGGTCCCCGTCGTAAGTGGAGAGCACCTGCCGCAACTCGAGAAAATCCAGGAGGTTCTCCCCTCCAGGCGAGATGAGGCCCATTTCCGCTGAGGCGTCTCGAGGCTACTCACACCTAACCTCTGGAACTTCCAAAGGTCCTTCACACCCTTGCTGCAACTCAAGAAGTTCCCCGACATACCCGTCTCCGCTCGAGAGGAAGCACGAGAGTCCCGCCCACATCCAGAGGAGCCCCGTTTCCGCCTCCTAGCTCGAGAGGAGGATCCTTTCCCTGCGTCGTCCGGGAAAGAATTCCCGGCGTTCCCGTCGCATCTCAAGAGGAGGCGCTCTCCACAGGAAAGGCGAGAGGAACTCCATGGTCGTGCCACCATTCCCAGAGTCCCCCAGTATGTCTCAGTCCATTACAGGGAAATCCTGTTTTCCCTGCACTGCCTCGACTTTCAAGCCGAGGATCGACTCACACCACGGAGGCACGTGGGACAGCCCTGTGGGAAAGCCTCGTGGGAAAGCCTCGTGGGAAAGCCTAGAGGGAAAGCCCCTGATCCCTTGATCCACGTGAAGGCAAGTGTGAAACTGCTGCTACAGTGGGAGGAAAGCACACGTGCATGCCACCTCTTGAGACGAGGACTGACTCCCCTGGGGAGACTCCAGAAGTACCCAAGATCCATGTCAGCACTGGAGAGGAATCCTCCAGGTTCCGACACCGACTCCACAAAAGGTCTTAGGCCCCGGCATCGTCTCCAGAGGAATCTCGAGAGGCCCCGAGCAACTCGCATGGGGACTGGCCTTTCCTGAGGCCACAAGAGCGGGTCCCTGAGGTCCCCGTCGTAAGTTGAGAGCACCTTGCCGCAACTCGAGAAAATCCAGGAGGTTCTCCCCTCCAGTCGAGATGAGGCCCATTTCCGCTTTGCATGTCTCGAGGCTAATCACACCTAACCTCTGGAACTTCCAAAGGGTCCTTCACACCCGTTGCTGCAACTCAAACAGTTCCCTGACATACCCGCTCCACTCGAGAGGAAGCATGAGAGTCCCGCCCACATGCAGAGGAGCCCCGTTTCCGTCTCCTAGCTCGAGAGGAGGGATCCTTTCCCTGCGTGGTCGGGAAAGAATTCCCGGCGTTCCCGTCGCATCTCAAGAGGAGGCGCTCTCCACAGGAAAGTCAAGAGGAAACTCCAGGGTCGTGCCACCATTCCCAGAGTCCCCCAGATATCTCAGTCCATTCCAGGGAAACCTGTTTCCCCTGCACTGCCTCGACTTTCAAGCCGAGGATGGACTCACACCACGGTGGCACGTGGGAGCAGCCTTGTGGGAAAGCCTCGTGGGAAAGCCTCGTGGGAAAGCCTCGAGGGAAAGCCCTGATCTCTTGATCCTCGCGAGGGGAAGGGAGACACTGCTGCTACAGCTCGGGAGGAAAGCGCACGTGCATGCCCCCACTCGAGACGCGTACTGACTCCCCTGGGGAGACTCCAGAAGTACCCCAAGATCCATGTCAGCAATGGAGAGGAATCCTCAGGTTCCGGCACCAACTCCACACAAGGTCTTAGGCCCGGCATCGACGGGAGAGGAATCCCGAGAGGCCCCCGAGCACATTGCATGGGGACTGGCCTTTACCTGAGGCCACCAGAGCGGGTCCCAGGGGTCCCAGTCGTAAGTCGAGAGCACCTGCCGCAACTCGAGAAAATCCAGGAGGTTCTCCCCTCCAGGCTATATGAGGCCCATTTCCGCTGAGGCATCTTGAGGCTAATCACACCTAACCTCTGGAACTTTCCAAAGGTCCTTCACACCCTTGCTGCAACTCAAGAAGTTCCCCGACATACCCGTCTCAACTCGAGAGGAAGCACGAGAGTTCCTGCCCACATCCAGAGGAGCCCCGTTTCCGCCTCATAGCTCGAGAGGAGGGATCCTTTCCCTGCGTGGTCGGGAAAGAATTCCCGGCGTTCCCGTCGCATCTCAAGAGGAGGCTCTCTCCATAGGAAAGGCGAGAGGAACTCCAGGTCGGGCCACCATTCCCAGAGTCCCCCAGATGTCTGTCCATTCCAGGGAAACCTGTTTTCCCTGCACTGCCTCGACTTTCAAGCCGAGGATCGACTCACACCATGGTGGCACGTGGGACAGCCCTGTGGGAAAGCCTCGTGGGAAAGCCTAGTGGAAAGCCTTGAGGCAAAGCCACAGATCCCTTGATCCACGCGAAGGGAAGTGTGACACTGCTGCTACAGCTCGGGAGGAAAGCGCACGTGCATGCCCCACTCGAGACGAGGACTGACTCCCCTGAGGAGACTCCAGAAGTACCCCAAGGATCCATGTCTGCACTGGAGAGGAATCCTCAGGTTCCGGCACCAGACTCCACACAAGGTCTTAGGCCCGTGCATCGACGTGGAGAGGAATCCCGAGAGGCCCCAGAGCAACTCGCATGGGGACTGGCCTTTCCTGAGGCCAGCCACAGCGGGTCCCTGAGGTCCCCAGTCGTAAGTCGAGAGCACCTGCCGCAACTCGAGAAAAATCCAGGAGGTTCTCCCCTCCAGGTGAGCTGAGTGCCCATTTCCGTTGAGGTATCTCGAGGCTAATCACACCTTACCTCTGGAACTTCCAAAGGGTCCTTCACACCCTTACTGCAACTCAAGAAGTTCCCCGACATACCCGTCTCCACTCGAGAGGAAGCACGAGAGTCCCGCCTACATCCAGAGGAGCCCCGTTTCCGCCTTCTAGCTCGAGAGGAGGGATCCTTTCCCTGCGTGGTCGGGATAGAATTCCCGGGTGTTC
This sequence comes from Capra hircus, assembly GCF_001704415.2. Taxonomy (NCBI): domain Eukaryota; kingdom Metazoa; phylum Chordata; class Mammalia; order Artiodactyla; family Bovidae; genus Capra; species Capra hircus. The sequence continues at coordinate 3,259 of NW_017218431.1, read as the reverse complement.
CGTCACATCTCAAGAGGAGTCGCGCTCCACAGGAAAGGTGAGAGGAACTCCAGGGTCGTGCCACCATTCCCAGAGTCCCCTGGATATCTCAGTCCTTTCCAGGGAAACCTGTTTTCCCTTCACTGCCTCGACTTTCAAGCCGAGGATCGACTCACACCTCGGTGGCACGTGGGACAGCCCTGTGGGAAAGCCTCATGGGAAAGCCTCGTGGGAAAGCCTCGTGGGAAAGCCTCGTGGGAAAGCCTCGAGGGAAAGGCACAGATCCCTTGATCCAAGCATACAGAAGCGTGACACTGCTGCTTCAGCTCAGGAGGAAAGCGCACGTGCATGCCCCCGCTCGAGACGAGGACTGACTCCCCTGGGGAGACTGCAGAAGTACCCCAGGATCCATGTCTGCACTGGAGAGGAATGCTCAGGTTCCGGCACCGACTCCATACAAGATCTTAGGCCCTGGCATCGACGAGAGAGGAATCCCGAGAGGCCCCCAAGCAACTCGCATGTGGACTGGCCTTTCCTGAGGCCACCAGAGCGGGTCCCTGAGGTCCCCGTCGAAAGTCGGAGAGCACCTGCCCTGAAACTCGAGAAAATCCAGGAGGTTCTCCCCTCCAGGCGAGATGAGGCCCGTTTCCGCTGAGGCCTATCGAGGCTAATCACACCTAACCTCTGGAACTTTCAAAGGGTCCTTCACACCCTTTCTGCAACTCAAGAAGTTCCCCGACATACCCGTCTCCACTCGAGAGGAAGCAGGAGAGTCCCGCCCACATCCAGAGGAGCCCCGTTTCCGCCTCCTAGCTCGAGAGGAGGGATCCTTTCCCTGCGTGGTCGGGAAAGAATTCCTGGCGTTCCCCGTCGCATCTCAAGAGGAGGCGCTCTCCACAGGAAAGGCGAGAGGAACTCCAGGGTCGTGCCACCATTCCCAGAGTCCCCCATATGACTCAGTCCATTACAGGGAAATCTGTTTTCCCTGCACTGCCTCGACTTTCAAGCCGAGGATCGACTCACACCACGGAGGCACGTGGGACAGCCCTGTGGGAAAGCCTCGTGGGAAAGCCTCGTGGGAAAGCCTCGAGGGAAAGCCCCTGATCCCTTGATTCACGTGAAGGCAAGTGTGAAACTGCTGCTAGAGTGGGAGGAAAGCACACGTGCATGCCCCCTCTTGAGACGAGGACTGACTCCTCCTGGGGAGACTCCAGAAGTACCCCAAGATCCATGTCAGCACTCGGAGAGGAATCCTCCGTTTCCGACACCGACTCCACAAAAGGTCGTAGGCCCCGGCATCGTCTCTAGAGGAATCCCGAGAGGCCCCCGAGCAACTCGCATGGGGACTGGCCTTTTCCTGAGGCCACAAGAGCGGGGTCCCTGAGGTCCCCGTCGTAAGTTGAGAGCACTTGCCGCAACTCGAGAAAATCCAGGAGATTCTCCCCTCCAGTCGACAGGAGACCCATTTCTGCTGAGGCGTCTCGAGGCTAATCACACCTAACCTCTGGAACTTCCAAAGCGTCCTTCACACCCTTGCTGCAACTCAAGAAGTTCCCCGACATACCCGTCTCCACTCGAGAGGAAGCACGAGAGTTCTGCCCACATCCAAAGGAGCCCCGTTTCCTACTCTTGCTCGAGAGAAAGGATCCTGTCCCTGCGTGGATGGGAAAGAATTCCCGGTGTTCCTTTCGCATCCTCAAGAGGAGGCGCTCTCCACAGGAAAGGCGAGAGGAACTCCAGGGTCGTGCCACCACTCCCACAGTCCCCCAGATGTCTCAGTCCATTCCAGGGAAACCTGCTTTCCCTGCACTGCCTCGACGTTCAAGCCGAGGATCGACTGACACCACGGTGGCACGTGGGACAGCCCTGTGGGAAAGCCTCGTGGGAAAGCCTCGAGGGAAGGCACAGATCCCTTTGATCCACGCGAAGGGAAGCACGACACTGCCAGCTACAGCTCGGGGGGAAAGTGCAGGTGCATGCCCCCACACGAGACGAGGCCTGACTCCCCTGGGGAGACTCCAGAAGTACCCCAAGATCAATGTCAGCACTGGGAGAGGAATCCTCAGGTTCTGGCACCGTCTTCACACAAGGTCTTAGGCCCGGCATCGATGGGAGAGGAATCCCGAGAGGCCCCCGAGCAACTCGCATGGGACTGGGCCTTCCTGAGGCCACCAGAGCGGGTCCCAGGGGTCCCCGTCGTAAGTCGAGAGCACCTGCCGCAACTCGAGAAAATCCAGGAGGTTCCCCCTCCAGTCGAGATGAGGCCCATTTCCGCTTTCGTGTCTCGAGGCTAATCACACCTAACCTCTGGAACTTCCAAAGGGTCCTTCACACCGTTGCTGCAACTCAAACAGTTCCCTGACATACCCGGCTCCACTCGAGAGGAAGCATGAGAGTCCCCGCCACATGCAGAGGAGCCCCGTTTCCGCCCCCTAGCTCGAGAGGCGGGATCCTTTCCCTGCGTGGTCGAGAAAGAATTCCTGGCGTTCCGCCGCATCTCAAGAGGAGGCGCTCTCCACAGGAAAGGCGCGAGGAACTCCAGGGTCATGCCACCATTCCCAGAGTCCCCCAGATGTCTCAGTCCACTCCAGGGAAACCTGTTTTCACTGCACTGCCTCGACTTTCACGCCGAGGATCCACTCACACCATGGTGGCACGTGGGACAGCCCTGTGGAAAGCCTCGTGGGAAAGCCTCGAGGGAAAGCCACAGATCCCTTGATCCCGTGACGGGAAGCGTGACACATCTGCTTCACTGTCCCTGAGGTCACGGTCGTAAGTCGAGAGAGACACCTGCCTCAACTCGAGAAAATCCAGGAGGTTCTCTGCTCCAGTCGAGATGAGGCCCATTTTCTCTGCGGCGTCTCGAGAGTAATCACACCTAAACTCTGAACTTCCAAAGGGTCCTACACACCCTTGCTACAACTCAAGAAGTTCCCCGACATACCGGTCTCCACTCCAGAGGAAGCACGAGGGTCCGGCCACTCCAGAGGAGCTCCGTTTCCGCCTCCAAACTCGAGATGAGGGATCCTTCCTGCTTCCTCGGGAAAGAATTCCCGACGTTTCCGATGCATCTCAAGAGGAGGCGCGCTGCACAGGAAAGAGCGAGAGGAACTCATGGGTAGTGCCCCATTCCAAGAGTGCCCCAGATGTCTCAGTCCCATTGCAGAGGATCCTGTTTTTCCCTGCACTGCTTCGACTTTCACGCCGAGGATCGACTCACACCACGGTGGTACGTGGGGAGAGCCCTGTGGGAAAGCCTCCGTGGGAAAGCCTTGAGGGA
>NW_017218430.1:0-11916 GCF_001704415.2 Capra hircus | reverse complement strand
GGAGCAGTGCAGGGAAAACAGGTTTCCCTGGAATGGACTGAGACATCTGGGGGACTCTGGGAATGGTGGCACGACCCTGGAGTTCCTCTCGCCTTTCCTGTGGATAGTGCCTGCACTTGAGATGCGACGGGAACGCCAGGAATTCTTTCCCGACCACGCAGGGAAAGGATCCCTCCTCTCGAGCTAGGAGGCGGAAATGGGGCTCTTCTGGATGTGGGCGGACTTTCGTGCTTCCTCTCGAGTGGAGACGGGTATGTCGGGGAACTTCTTGAGTTGCAGCAAGGGTGTGAAGGACCCTTTGGAAGTTCCAGAGGTTAGGTGTGATTATCCGAGACGCCTCAGCGGAAATGGGCCTCATCTCGCCTGGAGGGGAGAACCTCCTGGATTTTCTCGAGTTGCGTCAGGTGCTCTCGACTTACGACGGGGACCTCAGGGACCCGCTCTGGTGGCCCCAAGAAAGGCCAATCCCCATGCGAGTTGCTCTGGGGCCTCTCGGGATTCCTCTCCCGTCGATGCCGGGGCCTAAGACCTTGTGTGGAGTCGGTGCCAGAACCTGAGGATTCCTCTCCAGTGCTGACATGGATCTTGGGGTACTTCTGGAGTCTCGCCAGGGGAGTCAGACCTCGTTTCGAGTGGGGGCATGCACGTGCGCTTTCCTCCGGAGCTGTAGCAGCAGTATCACGCTTCCCTTTGCATGGATCAAGGGATCTGTAGCTTCCCCTCGAGGCTTTCCCACTAGGCCTTCCCATGAGGCTTTCCCACAGGGCTGTCCCACGTGCCACCGTGGTGTGAGTCGATCCTCGGCTTGAAAGTCGAGGCAGTGCAGGGAAAACAGGTTTCCCTGGAATGGACTGAGAATCTGGGGGACTCTGGGAATGGTGGCACGACCCTGGAGTTCCTCTCGCCTTTCCTGTGGAGAGCGCCTCCTCTTGAGATGCGACGGGAACGCCGGGATTCTTTCCCAAACACGCAGGGAAAGGATCCCCCCTGTCGAGCTAGGAGGCGGAAACGGGGCTCCTCTGGATGTGGGCGCGTCTCTCGTGCTTCCTCTCGAGTGGAGACGGGTATGTCGGGGAACTTCTTGAGTTGCAGCAACGGTGTGAAGGACCCTTTGGAAGTTCCAGAAGTTTGGTGTGATTAGCCTCGAGAGGTCTCAGCGGAAATGGGCCTCCTCTCGCCTGGAGGGGAGAACCTCCTGGATTTTCTCGAGTTGCGGCCGGTGCTCTCGACTTACGACGGGGACCTCAGGGACCCGCTCTGGTGGCCTCAGAAAGGCCAGTCCCCAGGAGAGTTGCTTGGGGGCTCTCGGGATTCCTCTGCCGTCAATGTCGGTACCTAAGACCTTGTGTGGAGTCGGTGCCGGAACCTGAGGATTCCTCTCCAGTGCTGACATGGACCTTGGGGTACTTCTGGGGTCTCCCCAGGGGAGTCATTCCTCGTCTCGATGGGGGACATGCACGTGCGCTTTCCTGCCGAGCTGTTGCAGCAGTGTCACGATTCCCTTCGCGTGGATCAAGGGATCTGTGGCTTTCCCTAGAGCTTTCCCACTAGGCCTTCCCACGAGGCTTTCCCACAGGGCTGTCCACGTGCCACCGTGGTGTGAGTTGATCCTCGGCTTGAAAGTGGAGGCAGTGCAGGGAAAACAGGTTTCCCTGGAATGGACTGAGACATCTGGGGGACTCTGGGAATGGTGGCACGACCCTGGAGTTCCTCTCGCCTTTCCTGTGGAGAGTGGCCTGCACTTGAGATGCGACGGAACGCCAGGATTTCTTTCCCGACCACGCAGGGAAAGGATCCCTCCTCTCGAGCTAGGAGGCGGAAATGGGGCTCTTCTGGATGTGGGCGGGACTTTCGTGCTTCCTCTAGAGTGGAGACGGGTATGTCGGGGAACTTCTTGAGTTGCAGCAAGGGTGTGAAGGACCTTTGGAAGTTCCAGAGGTTAGGTGTGATTAGTCTCCAGACGCCTCAGCGTAAATGGGCCTCATCTCGCCTGGAGGGGAGAACCTCCTGGATTTTCTCGAGTTGCGGCAGGTGCTCTCGGCCTTACGATGGGACCTCAGGGACCCGCTCTGGTGGCCTCAGGAAAGGCCAGTCCCCATGCGAGTTGCTCTGGGGCCTCTCGGGATTCCTCTCCCGTCGATGCCCGGGCCTAAGACCTTGTGTGGAGTCGGTGCCGGACCTGAGGATTCCTCTCCAGTGCTGACATGGATCCTGGAATACTCTGGAGTCTCCCAGGGAAGTCAGTCCTCGTCTCGTTTGGGGGCATTCACGTGCGCTTTCCTCCCGAGCTGTAGCACAGTGTTACGCTTCCCTTCGCGTGGATCAAGGGATCTGTGGCTTTCCCTTGAGGCTTTCCCACGAGGCTTTCCCACGATGCTTTCCCACAGGGCTGTCCCACGTGCCACCGTGGTGTGAGTCTATCCTCGGCTTGAAAGTCGAGGCAGTGCAGGGAAAAGAGATTTCCCTGGAATGGACTGAGACATCTGGGGGTCTCTCGGAATGGTGTCACGACCCTGGAGTCCCTCTCGCCTTGCCTTTGGAGAGCGCTTCAACTTGAGATGCGACGGGAACGCCGGGAATTCTTTCCCGACCACGCAGTGAAAGGACCCCTCCTCTCGAGCTATGAGGCGGAAACGGGAGATCCTCTGGATGTGGGCGGGATTCTCTTCTTCATCTCGAGTGGAGACGGTATGTCGGGGAACTTCTTGAGTTGCAGCAAGGGTGTGAAGGACCCTTTCGAAGTTCCAGAGGTTAGGTGTGATTAGCCTCGAGACGCCTCAGCGGAAATGGGCCTCATCTCGCCTGGAGGGGAGAACCTCCCTGGATTTTCTCTAGTTGCGGCAGGTGCTCTCGAGTTACGACGGAGACCTCAGGGACCCGCTCTGGTGACCTCAGGAAAGGCCAGTCCCCATGCGAGGTGCTAGGGGTACCTCTCAGGATCCTCTCCCGTCGATGCCGGGGCCTAAGACCTTGTGTGGAGTCGGGACCGGAACCTGAGGATTCCTCTCCAGTGCTGACATGGATCTTGGCGTACTTCTGGAGTCTCCCAAGCTTGCGTCAGTCCTCGGCTCGAGTGGGGTCATGCACGTGCGCTTTCCTCCGAGCGGTAGCAGCAGTGTCACGCTTCCCTTCTCGTGGATCAAGGAATCTGTGGCTTTCCCTGGAGTCTTTCCCATGAGGCTTTCCCACAGGGCTATTCCACTTGCCACCATGGTGTGAGTCGATCCTCGGCGTGAAAGTCGAACCAGTGCAGGGAAAACAGGAACCTCCTTCCCCACAGTAGGGGATACACTGTCCCCTTGGGCGGGTGTCTCCAGGGCACTCGCGCTGGGGGTTTGCCCGCGGAGGTGCGGGCCTCAGGCTCCACGTGAGAAAAGCCCCAAATGGCATTAGCTGCCAGTCCAGACGCTGGCCCCTCAGGTCTCTGGCCGGAGCCTTGGGCTCCAGGCAACTCAAAGCCCTCGCGGTGGCACTCTGGGACTGCTGTAGGGAAAGGATGCCAAGAGCCCATGGAGGAGTTGGGGAGGGGGCATGGGGGAAACGGAGGCGAGGACAGCGAGGGATCTAGGTGGAAGCGCTGGAGAGAGCGTCTGGTGTCCCGGAATGCCTCGGAGGAGCCAGCGGGGACAGTCGAGGCCCAGGGACCTGTGGAATGTGAAAAGGCGGGAAATCCCAGAGCAAGGCAGGCTGGGAAAGGGGGCGTTGGTGGCCAATTCAAAGGGACCTTGGGGCGTTTCCTGGGCGGTGAGCTCCCTTGGCACTGCTGAGGGCCCCTGATTGATCCACCCGGGGTTGATCCCACCCCCGCTGCGAGGGAGGGCCACAAACCAAAGCGCGCGAACTGCCCGCCCACCCCAACGGGGATCTTGGCGGTCCAGGGCTCAGCCGTGCCCGGGAAAAGCCCACTCGCTCCACGGGACTCCGTCCAGGGTCTCTGCTTGGAAAGAGGCCAGGGGCGACCCCCACCATCTACCCACCCAAACCCTATTGACGTCAATGGTGGCGGAGACGCCTCCCGTTCTCCAGAGTCCTAAGCTGCTGGGTCCCCGCCCACTCGGCCAGCAGTCTGCAGCGTGCCCGTGTGCCTCTCCCACCATGGCTTCGTCGGCTCCTCCAGCACCTCAAGCGGTACGTTTGCCCTCGGTCCCTGTGGTCGGATCACATCTCAGGGGATTTGCGGGTGGCCTGGGCAAGGGCTCTCGGCCAATGTGTTGACCCCCCTCCCACCCGAGAACGGCTGGGACCCATCGGCCAGGCCCGGGGTTCCGAGGCGTCAGGTGTGCCCAAATTCGGAGGGCGTGGCATCGTTCGTTCATCTTGCTCCTTTGGCACACACATGGCTTCTCCGTTCTCTTTTCTGGGAAGACAGTGTTGTTTCAGGGGGCGTGCTGCGGGGGGCGGGGGCCGGGGTTGCGGGGTGGTGGGAGCGGGTGCTGTGCTGGGATGAGGCCCTTTATCCTCACATCTTCCTGTGGGAATGGGAGTCGGGGAGCTCTGTGGCCTTGCTGCCTTCAGTGGCTTCCTCTGCACAGGGGCCTAGTGGCTTCTGCCTTTTGTCAGGCGTTACGGGGTTTGGGCTTCGCTTTGGTGGCCTTGGCCTTTGCCTTGGCCTGGGCCTTGGCCTTGCCCTTGCCCTTGCCTTGGTCTTGGGCTTGGCCTTGCCCTGCCCTTGAAGTTGAACTTGACCTTGACCTTGAACTTGACCTTGACCTTGACTTTGAACTTGAAACTTGGACCTTGACTTGAAACCTTGACCTTGACCTTGAACTTGAACTTGAACTTGAACTTGAACTTGACTTGACTTGAACTTGAACTTGAACTTGACTTGAACTTGAACTTGAACTTGACCTTGACCTTGACTTGAACTTGACCTTGACCTTGAACTTGAACTTACTTGAACTTCAACTTGAACTTGACCTTGACCTTGAACTTGAACTTGAACTTGACCTTGAACTTGAACTTGACCTTGACCTTGACTTGAACTTGACTTGAACTTGAACTTGAACTTGACTTGAACTTGACCTTGAACTTGAACTTGACCTTGACTTGACCAACAACGGGAGACCTCGAGATTTGCTCAGAGCACCGGAGGTCCAGAAGCAGGGCCCTGTATCTCCCCTTCCCTTTGTGATCATTGCAAAGACATTCCTAGCTGATAGCGGGAGTGCCCCTGAAGAAGCAAGCAGTGGGAGTGTGTTTGACACGACTGTGTGCCTTCCTGGCCTCATCTCCACAAGGGGCCTTTCCTCTCGAATAGGCCCCATGTCCCCTTGGGGAGGGTGTCATGCCTCTTTTCTCCTCACTGCCAAAGGGTGGAGCCAAGCTCGCTCTGTCAGAGGTACAAAAACAGCAATTGAATGGATTTTCAAGCTCTTGCTAGGCTGCACCCTTTCAGGGCCCACTTTACTGAAACAGGTGCTCTGTGGCCCCTGGTTGGGTATGCAGGTTCACAAACAGGGTGAGATCCTGTCCAAGCCAAGAATTTTCCTGAAAGACCTAGGCTCACTAGAGCTCTCCTCCAGAGCAAAGGGGATAGAGGAGATGTATGGAGGAGTCTTTGCCTTTCCCTGTGAGTGTGGGGCTACTCCCTACGGCCCCAAGCTCAGGGATAACTGCCTCTAAGAAAGGAATGGCAAGAAGCGCTATTCTTGGAGGTTGGGACAGGGAGTTCGCAGCATGTGGGGAAAGAAAGACTTCTTCGGGGAAGAAGAGGCAACCACCGGGGGTGTGTTTGCAAGCCTCTATTTGGAAGGAACAGGTTTGCTTATACAACTCAAGACCTCCAGATCTGCTCAGAGGACTGAAGTTCCAGAGACAGGGCCATGTATCTCCCCTTCCCTTTGAGATCCTTGCAAAGACATTCCTAGCAGATCGTGGGAGTGCCCATGAAGAAGCAAGCAGCGGGAGTGTGCTTGACATCACTGGCTGCCTACCTGGGCTCAGCTCCTCAAGGGGCCTTTCTCTCCTGGTAGGCCCTATGTCCCCTTTGGGAGAGGGTGGTGCCCTCTTCCCTCCACACTGCCAAAGGGTGGAGGTGGAGCAAACTCGTTCTCTCCGAGGTTAAAAAAAAAGACAAATTGGATGGATTTTTAAGCTCTTGCTATGCTGCACCCCTCCAGGACCCACTCGAGCAAAACAGGTGCCCTGTGGCCCCTAGGTCGGGTATGCAGGTTCACACACCGGGTGTGATCCCGTCAAAGCCAAGAATTTTCCTGACAGACCTAGGCTCACTAGAGCTCTCCTCCAGAGGAAAGGGGACAGAAAAGACGTGTGTGTGGAGGTGGCTCTGCCTTTCCAGGTCCCAATCTCAGGGATAACTGCCCCTAAGAAAGGAACTGCTGCTGCTGCTGCTGCTAAGTTGCTTCAGTCGTGTTCGACTCTGTGCGACGCCATAGACGGTAGCCCACTAGGCTCCCCCGTCCCTGGGATTCTCCAGGCAAGAACAGTAAGTGGGTTGCCATTGCCTTCTCCAATGCATGAAAGTGAAAATGAAAGTGCAGTCGCTCAGTCGTGTCCGACCCTCAGCGACCCCACGGACTGCAGCCTACCAGGCTTCTCCGTCCATAGGATTTTCTGAAAGGAACTGCAAGACGCGCTTTTCCTGGAGGCTGGGAAAGGGAGTTCGCAGGATGTGGGGAAAGAGATCCTCCTTCGAGGAAGAATAGGCGGCCACTTGTTTTGTGTTGCAAACCTCTATTTGGAAGGAACAGGTTAGCTTATACAAAGGGAGACCTCCAGATCTGCTCAGAGGACCGAAGTTGCAGAGGCAGGTCGGTGTATTTTCCCTTCATTTTGCGATCCTTGCAAAGACATTCCTTGCTGATAGATATTCAGCAAGGGCCTTTGAGACTGTTGTTTTCTTTCCTAGGTTCAAAGATTCCTTCAGTTCCTAATATAGATATCCTAGAAATTATCTGACATCCGTGAAAATCTGATATGTCCTGGTCAAATGCTGTCAGTTATAATTCCAGTTATCATATTAAAGCATTTCAAGTCGCAGCAGTGACCAGATTACATTGTCAATTTCTATTTAATCAGGTTTTAACCATGTCTTCTATGATTTCACACTGATGCCTTTGCAGAAATACTGCTACTTCAAGATATATGGAATATACATTTTTTAAGCTTACCGATAATTTGTTTGTTTGTTTGTTTGTCTTCTGGTAAGCTGGTACCAGATGGAATTTAGTCTCCTCTCTAGGTTAAGAGAACAAAGTTTTCTTAGAATGCAATTTTTGATAACAGACTATGAGTTTCTTTACCTTTCATTGATTTATAATTGTTTTCATCATCTGTTTGTTTACTTCGGTAAAGCAAATAAGCCTTATTTAAGATTTTGGTACATGTAGGATGGACTAAGCTTTCCCCACTCTTGCAAGTTCCCTTAACCCTTCAGATTCTTCTCGTGGGACAAAGATCTCACTTTCCTCCAGAGGGACAATCCAAGCTTTTTATTAGTTGATCTGCCCCTGACATCAGAGTCAATTTGAGCATGAGTTGGCCTATAATTTAGGCATGAAACTATGACTACATAAAGAAAAGGTGACTTTATGATTCAGGGATGGCCATGATATGCCTTGCACTTCAGAGAAAATGGGTTAAAATGATTTTTTTTTCTTCAAAACTGCACAGCCAGTTCTTTCAGCATATGCAATTGAAAACATCTAGTCATTAGGTCAGTTTTCATTCCAATCCCAAAGAAAGGCAATGACAAAGAATATTCAAGCTGCTGCACAATTGCACTCATCTCACACACTAGTAAAGTAATGCTCAAAATTCTCCAAGTTCACATGAACTGTGAACTTCCAAATGTTCAAGAGGGATTTAAAACATGCAGAGAAACCAGAGATCAAACTGCCAACATCCACTGGATCATTGAAAAAGCAAGAGAGTTCCAGAAAAAAAGACATCTATTTCTGCTTTATTGACTATGCCAAAGCCTTTGACTGTGTGGATCACAATAAACTGGGAAAAATTCTGAAAGAGATGGGAATACCAGACCACCTGACCTGTCTCTTGAGAAACCTGTATGCAGGTCAGGAAGAAACAGTTCGAACTGGACATGGAACAACAGACTGGTTCTAAATAGGAAAAGGAATATGTCAAGGCAGTGTATTGTCACCCTGCTTATTTAACTTATATGCAGAGTACATCATGAGAAACACTGGGCTGGAGGAAGCACACGCTGGAATCCAGATTGCTGGGAGAAATATCAAGAATCTCAGATATGCAGATGACACCACCCTTATGGCAGAAAGTGAAGAAGAACTAAAGAGTCTCCTGATGAAAGTGAAAGAGGAGAGTGAAAAAGTTAGCTTAAAGCTCAGCATTCAGAAAACTAAAATCATTGCATCCAGTCTCATCACTTCATGGCAAATAGATGGGAAAACATTGGAAACAGCAGCAGACTATTTTGGGGGGCTTGGAAATCACTGCAGGTGATGGCTGCCTCCATGAACTTAAAACATATTTATGACTTGGAAGAAAAGTGATGACCAAACTAGACAGCATATTAAAAAGCCGAGACGTTGCTTTGCCAACAAAGATCCATCCAGTCAAGGCTATGGTTTTTCCATATGTCATGGATGGATATGAAAGATGTACTATAAAGAAAGTGACAGCTGAAAATTAGGATGCTTTGAACTGTGGTGTTGGAAGAAGATGCTTGTAGTCGCTTAGACTACAAGGAGACGCAACCACTCCATCCTAAAGGAAATCAGGTCTGAATATACATTGGAAGGACTAATACTGAACCTGAACTCCAATACTTTGGCCACTTGATGTGAAGAGCTGACTCACTTGGAAGTTGCTTTGATTTGCCTGTGAGTGTGGGAGCCCTCCCTGGGCAAAGGGCCTCAGGGGTCATTGCCACTGAATCACGACCTCCAAGCAAGCGCATTCCAGCTGTGTGACATTCAGGAAGCAGGAGACTGGGAAAACTATCTTCCTTAGAGGAAGGAAAGTCATCCACAGAGAGTGTGTTTTCAGGCCTCTCTTTTGCAGCAAGTGTTTTGCTTCTCAGACATCAGAGCTGCAGGCTTGCTCTGAGGGCCTCAATTGCAGAGTCAGGGCTGTGTGTCTCACTGCACTTTCCAAGCATTGCAGACACATTCCTAGGTTGGAGCAGTGCTTCCCATGAGAAAGAAGCCTCGGGAGTGTGTTTGAGCGGGCTGAGTGCCATGCTAGGGTCACCTAGTCGAGGGCACCTTGCACATCCAATGGGCCCCAGGCGAGTAGCTATGGACCGGCCCTTCGGTTGAGATATCCCAAAGCAGGGAACAAAGCCAGCTCTGTCAGAAGGAGGAAAACAGCAATGGGATGGATTTTCAAGCAGTTGCTAAGTCACACCACGTTAGGGCTCCCCGGGAAAGAAATGCAAATTTTGGCCTCTAGGCCCAGTATCCAGATGTGTGCACAGGATATTTTCCCCACAGGATCCAAGAATGTTCCAGACAGACCTAAGCTCACTAGCTCTCTCCTGCAGAGGAAATGAAATATTGTTGCTGAACCACGAAAAGATGCTGGGATTCTTGGCTTATGGAGGAGAAGAATTCAATCCAGGGCCCAAGACGAGGCTTGATTGCTCAGAGCTTTTGTGCAATAGAGTTTTATTAAAGTATAAAGGAGATAGAGAAAGCTTCTGACAGAGACATCACAAGGGGCAGAAAACGTACCCCCTTGCTAGTGTTAGTAATGGAGTTATATACTCTCCAATAAGTTATGACGAACAAAAGAATGTCTGGAGGTTGTAAAGACTCACTAGACCTACTCCCATAATTGACATTTTAAGATAACAGGATTAGCCAGAAGGTTTTTTCCAGAGACCGTCCTCAAGAAGGATGCATGATTGTTATATAATCCTAAGGAATGTAGAGGGAAAAACAGTTTGTCCTTTCTTCCTCCTTGAGAATTCTAGACCCCTCTCTCCTTGGGGACCCTTGAACTTCTTAGAAACCTGCCTTGGCAATGACTCTCTCAGAAACATGATTGAACAGCCGTTTGGAGCTTCCTTTGACTTTCCCTGGGAGGGAGGGAGCCCTCCCTGAGCACAGGGCCTCAGGGGCCATGGCCAATGAAAAAGAATCTCCCAGCAAGTGCTTTTCAGCCCTGTGTGACTCTCAGCCCACAGGAGGCTGAGAAAACTCTCTTCCTTGGAGGAAGGAAAGGCAGCCCAAGAGTGTGTTTTCAGGCCTGTATCTTGCAGCAAGTGTTTGGCTTGTTAGACAGAAGACCTGCAGGCCTGTTCCAACAGACTCAATTCCAGAATCAGGGCCTTGTGTCTCCCTGCAGTTTCCTGGCCTTGCAAACACATTCCTAGTTGAGAGCAGTCCTGCCCATGGGGACTGCTGCGGGAGTGTGTCTGAGGGGGCCAGGTGTCATGCTGGGGTCACCTGGTCGAGGGCACCTTGCACCTCCAATGGACCCCAGGCAAGGAGTTGCAGGCCACCACCTTGCTTCTGAAATCCCAAAATGGGGAGCAAAGCTCGCTCTGTCAGAGGGAAGAAAACAGCAACAGGATGGATTTTCAAGCAGTTGCTAGGCTGTACTGCGTTAGGGCTCCAAGGAAGGAAAATGCGAATTTTAGCCCCTACGACTGGTATCCAGGTGGGCTCCCAGGATGATTTCCCCGCAGGATCCAAGAACGTTCCAGACAGACCTGGGCTCACTAGCTCCCTCCTGCAGAGGAAACATGAGAGAACAGCTGTTTGGAGGTTGCTTTGACTTCCCCTGGGAGGGTAGGATCCCTCCCTGGGTGCAGGGCCTCAGGGGCCATTGCCGCTGAGAAATGCCCTCTAAGCCAGACCTTTCCAGCCTTGTATGACTCAGCACGGAGGAGACTGGAAAAGCTCTCTTCCTTGGAGGAAGGAAAGGCAGCCCCAGAGAGTGTGTTTTCACACCTGTATCTTGCAGCAAGTGTTTGGCGTCTCAGACGTCAGACCTCCAGGCCTGCTCCAACGGCCTCAGTTCCAGAGTCAGGGCCGTGTGTCTCCCTGCATTTTCTGAGCCTTGGGAACACATTCCTAGGTCAGAACAGTCCTGCCCATGGGGAAGGAGGCTGCGGGAGTGTGTCTGAGGGGGTCGGGTGCCATGCTGGGGTCCAATAGACCCGGTACCTCCAATAGACCCCAGGACAACAGCGGTGGGGCTCCCCCTGGCTTCCGAAATGCCAAAGCGAGAAGCAAAGCTAGCTCTATCAGAAGGAAGAAAAGAGCAATCGGATGGATGTTCAGGCTGTTGCTGGGCCGCACCACTTCAGGGTCCCCCCGAGAGGAACAGGCGCCCTGTGGCCCCTAGGTCCGATATGCAGGTTAACACACAGGGTGTGTCCCCATAGGAGCCAAGAATTTTCCTGACAGATCTAGGCTCACTAGAGCTCTCCTACAGGGCAAAAGGGGTAGAACAGACTGTGGATGTGACTCTGCCTTTCCCAGCGAGCATGGGGCCCTCCCTACGGCCCCGGGCTCCAGGGAAAATTGTCCCTGAAAAATGACCTCCAAGAAGCGCTTTTCCAGCAGGCTGGGATGCAGAGTTCACAGGATGCGGGGAAAGTGATCGTCCTTCAGGGAAGAAGAGGCAGCCACCCAGTGTGTGTTTGCAAGCCTGTATTTGGAAGAAACTGGTTAGCTCCTTCAAGGGGAGACCTCCAGGTCTGCTCAGAGGACCGAAATTCCAGAGGCAGCACCATGCATCTCCCCTGTCCTTTCTGAGCCTTGGAAAGACATTCCTAGCTTATAGCGGTATTGCTCATGAAGAAGCAGGATGCAGGAATGTGTCAGACATGACTGGGTGCCTTCCTGGGTTCAGCTCCGTGAGGGGCATTTCCACTCAGGTCCCATGTAGGTCCCATGCCTCCTTGGGGAGGAAGTGGGGCCCGCTTGCCTCCAAATTGCCAAAGGCTGGGGATGGATGTGGAAG